>NW_026877600.1:0-225696 GCF_032173495.1 Musca vetustissima
TTAGGACTATTTTCTAAGACGTGGATTTTTAAAGAATATTTATTCAAGGACTATTTTCTAAGGCGTGGATTTTTAAAGAATATTTTTTCAAGGACTATTTTCTAAGGAGTGAATTTTTAAAGAATATTTTTTCAAGGACTACTATCTAAGGCGTGGATTTTTAAAGAATATTTTTTCAAGGACTCTTTTCTAAGGCGTGGATTTTTAAAGAATATATTTTCAAGGACTTTTTTTCTAAGGCGTGGATTTTTAAAAAATATTTTTCAAGGACTTTTTTCTAAGGCGTGGATTTTAAAAAAAAAATATTTTTTCAATGACTTTTTTTCTAAGGCGTGGATTTTTAAAAAATATTTTTTCAAGGACTTTTTTCTAAGGCGTGGATTTTTAAAAAAAATATTTTTTCAAGGACTTTTAAAGAATATTTTTTCAAAAACTTTTTTCTAAGGCGTGGATTTTTAAGGATAATTCGTTCATGGTCCAACAATAGACGCGAGTGTTTTAAGAGTTTATTTTCAAGATCCAAACATAGGCCTGGGTTTTTATTGAAAAAAATTATGAAATTTGCGTATTTTATTTAAAAAAAAATTATAGAAGTATTTGTAAATGCCATGTTGTTTTAATATTAAATTGCAACAATATCCTTTTTGCCTCCTTTTCCTTCGTTCGCACAGCATTTTTCTTTGGATACAATAAAAATCCACTTATTGACATCAAAAATTCATCAATTATTTGAAGAATATCTTAACCCGCAACTTATATCAATATTTATTTCTTGAAAAATATCTACAGTATCCTCCTTCTAAATACAATAAACACTTCATTCATTCCCCATAGAGTGGTCGAGATTGCAGTGGTGGCGGGTTGGTAAGGGGGGTTGTTTGGTGGCATTATTAATGATGACGATGATGATGGGGTACTCTATGATGAGTTGAGTGAATTGAAAAAGTTTTTGCAATAAAATCAATAGCCTCGCTCGCTCTCTCTCTCTCTCTCTCGTGGTGCCTCTTTCTCTGCCCACTTCCCCCCGCAAACATAACTGCTGATGTGCTTAAGTAGTGTTGCTTGACACGTTTAATACTCGGTAAACAGCTTGGCACAATGAAAATGTCTTTGACATACTTTGTTGTTGGGATTGTTTTTCGTTTTTCCTTTTTGTTGTTGTCATGGAAAATCAGTGTATATAAAATAAAACAATAAAAATAAATCGCCGGTATGTGAAACGAGACAAGCACATACACCCACACAAACATACATACCCGGAGAATATCCTTTTTTTCTGTTTTATTTATACATCTCCATAACATTTAAAAGTAAAACTCGTTCATTTACCTTGATTTCTCTTGTAAATATTGTTGTTGTTCAACTTGTTGGTGTTGTCGGTGTCATTGAATACTGCACAACATCACCTTTTTGGAAATCGATACTTATGATACTGATAACCAGTAAAACGAACAAGAAGAAGAATAAGCAGAAAAACATGCTTCTGATGAAGAGCAAATAAGTTGAAATTAATTTTGAGTTGATTAAATTTTCATGAAGTATTTTCGTTTCAATTTTGTTTTCGTTTTTCTCCTTTTGCCATTACCTTTAAACGTTCTAATAATAGCCAAAAGAGGGTTTATTGAGGATTAACATCGTTTTAAAGACTGCATTAAATTTAATCAACTCAAACAACGAGAGCATGGGAAATTGATAGAAAAATTAAAGAATGTACAATTTTCAAGTGAAATTCTTGAGGCTCTGAAAAAATATTCTTTAAAAAAATCCACGCCTGGTGTAGGCCATGAAAAAATATTTTTAAAAAAATCCACGCCTTGTCTGAGGCCTTGAAAAAATATTCTTTAAAAAATTCACGCCAGGTGTAGGCCATGAAAAAATATTCTTTAAAAAAAACAACGCCTTGTGTAGGCAATGAAAAAATATTCTTTAAAAAATCCACGTCTAATGCTTACTTACTTAGCTGGCTTGTTACAGAACTGTTGTTCCATAAGCCGAGCTTAAAAAGATTTCCAAGCGCGTCGGTCTTGTGCGCAAATCCACCAATTTGGAAGACCACGTTCCAAGATGTTGTTTTATACTTGGTCTTACCATCTAATTCGTGGCCTTCCCCTTTGGCGGGAACCATCAGTAGGCTCGCTTTTATATGCCTTTTGAGCTGGGACATTCTCATTCATTCGCACAACATGGCCTAGCCACCGTAGTCGCTGCAGCTCAATACGACTGACTATGTCGATGTCCGCGTATAAATTGTAAAGCTCGTGGTTCATTCGACGCCGATATTCACCATCGACGCAGATCGGCCCGTAGATCTTTCGTATAATTTTTCTTTCAAACACCTCAAGAGCTGCCTCATCTGCTTGCGCAAGTACCCAGGCTTCAGATCCATATAATAGCACGGGTAGTATCAGTGTCGTGTAAAGTGTGAGTTGGTCTGGCCTTGTTTGTAAACTGCTTACTTAGACCATGGTAGCATCGTTGACCATCACTATCCTTCTCCGAATTTCAAAACTGATGTCATTCGTTTTATTTATGGATGTACCAAGGTATATAAAATCTTTAACTACTTCCAAGCTGTAGTTCTCAAGTTCCACAGTTGGTCCGAGTCTACTGGACGTCTTGCGCGTTGATACCATCAGCTTGGACTTTTCGCCGTTTACTGCCAGACCCACTTTGGCAGACTCCTTTTCAATTTGTTCAAAGGTGGCTGTTACCGCTCGCAATGTTCGACCCATTATATCGATGTCATTGGCGTAGGCGAGTAACATGTGTTGTTTGGTGTACAGAGTGGCATTTCTGTTCACCTTTCTGAACCCTCGTTCGGTATTGAAGGGCTCCGATAGGTCCTTTCCTACTTAACTGCTGATGTTGTGTCACTTAAAGTTATCCTGCATAGCCGTATTAATTTTGCAGGAATGCCGAACGTAGACATGACTTTAAAGACCTCTGAACGGATAGGGCTGTCGAATGCAGTTTTATAGTCGACGAATAGGTGGTATGTGTCGATGTATTTTTCGTGGGAATTTTCCAGGATTTGGCGCAGTGTGAAAATCTGGTCAATGGTGGATTTGCCAGGTCTGCCGCATTGGTATGGTCCAATAATGTCATTGACCATTGGCTTCAGTCGTTCACACAACACACTGGATAGCACTTTATATGCGATGGGAAGGAGACTTATTCCTCTATAGTTGGCACATATCGTCTTGTCTCCACCAGTCTTGAATAGTTATGTTGGTAACCCATCGGCTCCTGCTGCTTTATTGTTCTTGAGCCGATTAATTTCTTTTATGACCTCATCTTGACTAGGTGGTATACACTCTATACCATCATCTCTTATTGCTTCTGGGGTATCTTCTTCAACGCTACTATTTGATAACAGAAGCTTTTCAAAATGCTCCTTCCAGATCCTCAACACGCTGTCTGTATCTGTCACCAGGTTTCCTCCTTCTTCACATACGTCTACAGGAGTATGTGCCTGCAACAAAGCCTTCGGTTTGGTGTTTTACTCGTTGGTAAAATTTCCGGCTTCATTCTGACTCCTGTCCATCTCGAGTTGCTCACGCTCACGTTTTTCTTGTTTCTTCTTATTTTTTCAGAAAACACGTTTCTCCCCTCTACTTTTCTCCCGATTATTCTCCATCACGTTACGTGTTGCTACTGTCTGCAGGGTTGCCCTATACGCTGCGTTGTTCACATCAGTAGCATTACGACACTCCAGATCGTACCATGTGTTTCTTGGTGGTGGTTTTTGGTACCCAAGTGTTGCTTTTGCAGCAGTTTGTAGGGAGTGGGCAATTCTTAGGCATTGTTGCTCTATAATATTACTATTATCGGGACAAGAAGTGCTTTCTTCATGTAGGTGGGTAAATTAAGCGGAGTATGCCTCGGCTACCTGTTGTGTTGGCAGCTTTTCGACGTCGAGTTTCCGTGTTGTGTTAGATCGCACCTTTGCTGCTACATTAAGAAGGGTGCGTCCGATCGATGCGGCGAGCGAATCGATATTCGGTCTTTGGCCTTTTTCATGTACTTTGAAAAATCCACACCTGTGGAAAATCTTGAAAAAGTATTCCACAACTTACTGCGACTTAAAAAAATATTTTTTTATACATCCACCTTTTGCTACGTTTTAAAATATCCCACTAATAAATATTTTTTTTTTTTTTTTTTTGTTATAAAAACAACAAACTGGGGTTCAGAATGACTATTTTGCAAAAACAAAATACAAATGGTATCCCAGTTAAACCGCTATTAATCAATCAATTAAAATTTCATCGTCCATTTACCCCCAGAATGAAATCAAATCACATGTGCTCAGTTCAGATATTCAAAATATTTTTAGAATATTACATTTGCATGGCTAATTTTGTTCGTTAATCGTTTGAGTGCTATGAAAATAATTATAAATTCCCAGGCTATTATTAGCAACAACAACAACAACAGTAAGGCAGTACCAATTACCCAAACAACTTGAGATTTATACGAGTCACGAATACAATTTGTTGTGGCAATTAAAAGTCATTACCCCGATATTGACGACGACGAACTACGTCAGAGGTAGGAATCACATTAGTCATTCCCATGGCGAGTGAGAGGGGATGTTGTGCGGTAAACTTCCTTTTATAAGGATTATTGAAGAGTTCTCCCCAAGTGTGCTAACATTAGGGCAATGATATGGCAAATTTGACAATTCTGTTCTGTGCTCTCGATAGACCAACTCGGCGAGTGTTTGACCTTTTACGAAGCTATAGGAGCAGCAACAAATTAGTCAGGCAATTACTTAAGCAATGTTCTTTTAAATATAGAGGAAGTTGTACAGGACATGGCAGGTCATTGAATTGTTTGGGTGTTGACATTGAATGAATGGTTGGATGGTTAGTGGGCAAAAAATCTGATAACTCACTGAGTGTGGGTGGCTGTATGAGTACCCTGGTAAGTATGTTAAACTAATTAAAAATAAATTAATCATACGCCCTGTGTCACATACACACGCATTCACACTTGTAAACCACAGCCACCTAACTGAACCACTACCACCAACACCCAGCCACACAGCCATCCATCATCTGTTCACACATACGAACATAACCAATCAATCCGCATGGCTTGCCACATTAATTTAATAATTTAAATTGCACACAGACACACACACCCCTACCCCTCTCAACCACACTCAACCAGAATGACAAAACAAAACCAGTTCAAGGAAATAAACTATAAATAAAGCTTAATGCCAGGCGGTTATAGAAACGCTTTTGGATCAAGCCAAGGTGCCAAGAGTAAAATGCGTTAATTTAAATGTATTAAAAAAAGAGTGCAGTAAAACAACAACAATTGCAACAAAATCAAACTATTCAAAATAAAAAAACCAGGTCAACGATAGTAAACAAAGTAAACTCCATCATCCATCCTGTCATTTATCCATCGGTTTGGAGGTTACTACCCTTTTCAGGTCTCTCAGCTGAATTGATGATACTCAGTTCGCTGCCAGGCAGAGCAATGTGAGGCAGACAAAGCCAAAGGAAGAGTAAAAACTGAAATAGTTTACGCACAACTGGATATCACAGCTTGATGATGATGATGACGGCGAAGAGTAAAATTGAAAATAATGCCCTCTCTGGGGTAAAATAAAGTCTCCGGGTAAATATGGAAACATGCAAAAGGTAGTGTTTTTGAATGTTGTCACACTACATCCCATTTGTATGCGGATATTCTATTTCGGTATGGCCTTGAAAATAAAAATATGGATTTTTGGTAAAATACAAATAATAAAGAGAGAAAGGATTACACAAAGGATTAGTAAATAGTAAATTATAGCAAAAAAAATTATAGCTCTCAACAAGACGTGGATTTTTAAAAGAATATTTTTTCAAGACCTTCCGTAGGCGTGGATTTCTTAAAGAATATTTTTTCAAGACCTTCCGTAGGCGTGGATTTCTTAAAGAATATTTTTTCAAGGCCTCAGACAAGGCGTGGATTTTTAAAAAAATATGTTTTCAAGACCTTCCGTAGGCGTGGATTTCTGAAAGAATATTTTTTCAAGGCCTCATAAGGCGTGCATTTCTTAAAGAATATTTTTTCAAGGCCTCAGACAAGGTGTGGATTTCTTAAAGATTATTTTTTCAAGGCCTCAGACAAGGCGTGGATTTCTTAAAGAATATTTTTTTAAGGCCTCAGACAAGGCGTGGATTTCTTAAAGAATATTTTTTCAAGGCCTCAGACAAGGCGTGGATTTCTTAAAGAATATTTTTTCAAGGCCTCAGACAAGGCGTGGATTTCTTAAAGAATATTTTTTCAAGGCCTTCCATAGGCGTGGATTTCTTAAAGAATATTTTTTCAAGGCCTTCCATAGGCGTGGATTTCTTAAAGAATATTTTTTCAAGGCCTTCCATAGGCGTAGATTTCTCAAAGAATATTTTTTCAAGCACTCAACAAGTCGTGGATTTTTAAAAGAATATTTTTTCCAGCTCTCAACAAGGCGTGGATTTTTAAAAGAATATTTTTTCAAGCTCTCAACAAGGCGTGGATTTTTCAAAGAATATTTTTTCATGCTCTCAACAAGGCGTGGATTTTTCAAGCTATCAACAAGGCGTGGATTTTTCAAAGAATATTTTTTCAAGGTATCAGTGTAAGTAGTTATATCCTACACAACTATGTTGTAGTGGTATTCTGTCTTTGTGCGGCCTCAAATGTTTGAAACGCTGCAAAATAAACCCATACTAAAAGGAGGGGAGTTCGGTCGTCATATCTTCACCAACTGAGTCAACCTAGATATATGGGTTAGTCGGTCCGCCTTTCCATTACAGGGTACAGTGGTAGTTGTATAGGGTATGATATGATCGTCTCCGTTCGACTATACTGCACGGCTCATGGGTTATTTATCTATAGAATTATGTAATTTTTTTGGTATTTTGAGGTTTTTGACAGCGTTTTTCAACTGAATTCGCTGAAATTTGGTACTTTGAGTTTTTATAGGTTAGCAAATCTCTCCACTAAAAATTATAAATATGGATCCATTTTTTCGGATAGCACCCATATAAGGGTACCACCAATTTTCGGTATTTCAAGGGTTCTTGGAGCGTTTTATAACTGAATTCGCTGAAATTTGGTACTTTGAGTTCTTATTGGATACCAAATTACTCCACTAAAAATCATAAATATAGGTTCAGTTTTTCTGGTAGTCCCAATATAACTGTACCCCCAAATTTTCGGTATTTTGTGGATTCTGATCGTACTTTTCGACCGAATTGGCTGTGATTTAGAACTTCGATTTCTTATTGAGTAGCAAATCTCTCCACTAAAAATTACTAATATAGATCCATTTTTTCGGGTAGTCCCCATATAAGGGTCTCGACTAGCTGAGTCGATCTAGACATGTGTGTCCGTCCGTCCGTCTGTCCATTATAATTTGTATACACGATACAGGCCACAGTTATGGACCAATCTTCACGAAATTTTGCATGTAGGATGGGTTCTGGCCAATGAAGACCCCTATTGCTTTTGGAAAAGATCGGTTAATATTTAGGGGATGAAATGGATCAAATACTAAATTTTTGTCGGTTTTTCGGATCGCTCCAGAGGCCGCAATTATGACTCAAACACTGCGAATTTTTGCACGGAGAAGGGGATCGGGCCAAAGAATAAGTATGCCTGTTTTGATAAAGATCGGTCAATATTTAGCGGGTCAAATGGACCCTAACTTTTGTGTGAAAAATTAGAAAATATGTATTCTATTTGCACCTGAAGGTCCTAGACCCGATAGGTTTATAGTATGTTCAAGAGGAGTGGTTGACCTTTAAATTGATACCAATTATGTTGTCGTATATACTCGGATGCGGGACTTACACATAAATATTTACAGGTGCTTACGTATTCATATATTATTTAGTAACCCATTACCACACTAGAGGGCGGAAATATAGCGCTGATCGCTTTGAAATTTTCCATGAGGTTCAAGTTATGGTCACCGAAAACGACGATAATTTTCGGTGCTGATCAGATAATAATTTTGGGATGAAGTGGACCGAAAACTTTTTTTTTTGTGTTTTTTTCGGTCTATAGGCCAAAATTGAAAGCCGAACATCACAACACAACCCACGGTGAAGGGAATCTGGACAAGTGATTAGAAGGGCTGTACTGAATATTTGTAATATTTGTTGACCTCTAGTCGGTCAAGCGGGTGCAAATATCGCGAAATATTGCCCAAGCTGAGAATATAGAACCACAGAAAGTTATAGTTTCGTGGAAGTTGTGTAGGGTATCATATGGTCGGCCCCGTCCGCCTATACTGCTCCGCTCACTGGTTTAAAGAATAGTTTTTCAAAGTCAGATTTGGATATAGCTCCCATATATATTTCGTCCGATTTAAGGTAAATGTGTTACAAAGTCGCTATATATCTTTCGATATGCACGAAATTTGGCACTGCGTAATGAATTAGGTCCAGAATGATGTGTGTCAAGTTTCCTGAAAATCGGTTCAGATTTGGATATAGCTCTTATATATATTTTCGTCCGATTTAAGGTAAATGGTGTACCAACGTCCCTATATATCTTTCGATTTGCACGAAATTTTGTACAGCGTAATGAATTAGGTCTAGAATGATGTGTGTCAAGTTTCCTGAAAATCGGTTCAGATTTGGAGATAGCTCCCATATATATTTTCGTCCGATTTAAGGTAAATGGTGTACCAACGCCCCTATATATCTTTCGATTTGCACGAAATTTGGTACAGCGTAATGAATTAGGTCTAGAATGATGTGTGTCAAGTTTCGTGAAAATCGGTTCAGATTTACCTTAAATCGTCCGATTTAAGGTAAATAGTGTACCAAAGTCCCTATATATCTTTCGATTTGCACGAAATTTGTTAACTAGCATGGGGAAAGTTTTGTTGAAATCGGTTCAAATTTGTATAGAGCTGCCATATATATATTTTCTACCGATATTGAGTACATGATGCACCAAGAACTCCAAATGTGGCTGATATACACAAAACATACTGAAATTAGTATAACCTAACCTGCGACAAGTTTCGATGAAATCGGTTTAGATTTCGTTATAGCTTATATATATTTTTTTGTCCGGTTTTAAGTAAATGGTGCACCAACTCCTCATGTTTATCAGATATTTATCTAAATAATCAACGGGTGTACGAATGATATTTACTTTATATTGAAATTTTGTCCCATTTTAGGAAGCAACTCTATATCTTTACAAATGAAAAATGTATTATAGGTTGCAGGATTACATGTTTATGGATCCAATTTCATTTTACTCGTCCTTTAAAAATGAAACGTCTGTTAGAATTCATCTATTGAATATATCCAAAGTGGTGAAGGGTATCATATAGTCGGCCCCGTCCGACTTTACTACCTTCCTTACTGGTTTCACTTGTTATTAGTATTGGTCTTAATAACCTTCATTGCACTTATCCCAAAACATTGATGAATTGATTACTGGGAATTCAATTACGATTTTATTACCCTTCATTGTCCTGCACTAATCGGCTTACTAATTGTTAAGAGAAATTACCATCAAATCGAATGGAGATGCAATAAAATATATATATATATATATTTTAAATTCAATTTTCAATTTATTTTATTTTGAATTTGTTATTTTGAAAAGGTTAAACACGCAACATAAAATAAAAACAATTATTTAATAAAAAAATTTATTATTTTTATTAATATGAACAACGTAAATCATAAATAAATAAATAAATAAACAAAACGAACCAAAAAAATACCTCAATGACCTTTAAAACCTCAAACGCGCTTACATATATAAGCTGTTTGTTTTTGGCTACTATAAGTGCAGGTGAGAATAAAAAAACAAATTCAATGCCAATCAGATTGCCACATCGGCAGCGAAAATGCTGAATAGGTTGTGACCATCAGCCATCATCATCAATCAAATTTGTTATGCAATTTGTTGTTTTTATTTTATTTTATTTCCGACCAATGCAATAAACTTACCATATGTCCCTCCTATCCTCTGCTTCTCCTCTTAACCACCACAAATAACACACACGAGCTCATAACATTTTCCTTATATTTTGTTTTTATTCAGTTATTTTCATCATTCATTTTATTTTTTTAGGTTTTTTTTCATATTTTTTAGTTTTTTTTTCGTCCTCTTCTTCTCTTCATTTTTATTTTATTATTTTTAATAAATTTAACATATTTTATATTTAGTGTTTTTATTTTCTGATTTTTTTTTATAATTTGTTTACTCTCGCCTGGTAACGAGTCACTGTTTTGTGATTTCTTTTTTTGTTTTGTTTTTTTTTTTCATGTTATTGTTGCATTTCATCAATATTATTGAAAACTTATTTAAATTACAATAATTGAAACATACTCATTTTTTAGTCATTTGGTTTTTTTTTATGTTGGTTTTTTATATGTATATATATTTAATATAGGTTTATGTGTAAGTGTGTGTGTGGGTATGCAATTTTGTTTTTATTATAATTTATGTAACTTTTTTCCTGGTTGTTTTTTTTTTTTTTTTTTTTTTTTTTGTGTTTACCTTAAATAGCATCATCAGTTTTGTTTGTGGACTTTTTTGTATGTAGAATGGCTGTGTTTGTATAGATACAGGGTGAACCAAAAGTGACTGGACACTTTTTAAATTACTAGACATTTTGTAACTAATAATATATAAAAAATTTTCAGGTTGTATTCATCTGTGATATACTTCTCATATTATTTCCATATATTAGATTTGATTAGAGAACAACTTCGTAGCAGGGTAAATTTCTATTTTTTTTAATATTATTTCGAAATAATATGTACAGAACAATTTCGTGACAGGAAAAATTTTGCCTTTTTTTGATCATATAGAAAATAAACGTAATTCTCAAATGAAAAAAAAATTAAATACAGTCACTGGTTACCATCAATTAGATAAAGGGTAAATTAAATCCGCTTTCAACTTCACGAAATATTCGTCAGATACTCTGTATATTCTTCCTGTATTAGAGTAATATTTAAGATGAATTTCCATTCGGAGTGCTTCGAAAATTACATTTCAAACAATCAATGGGTGATTGGCTACCCTGCAGACAAATTTCATTCTAAATCCTTATTTCATTCTAAATCCTTTAAATCCCCATTTAAAGATCCCTCTCCCATTTAAGGTGTTTTTATGACACCAGCCAAATTTTTAACCACAGAAGTAAAACAGGAAAGTAAACTGGCATTTCATCCACTCTGTGGAAAAAATACTTCCTGAAAGGTCGCCTCGCAGATACATTTCATGATAATTATTTGCTTTTTACATTGAAACTCCAATATAAAGATTCTGCAGAAAGTTCCAGCAATTTGGCATTTTAAGACCTCGAGAATGATCATTCTGCAGCATAAATTTTATTATAAGACCCTGTTTAGAAATTTCAGTAATTTTAGGTATTTTAAAGGCTACGATTATATGGGGACTATCAGAAAAAGTGGACCTATATTTAAAATTTTTAGTGGAGTAATTTGGTACCCAATAAGAACCCCATGTACAAAAATCCAGCGAATTCCTTTATAAAACGCGTCCAAGAATCCCCAAAATACCGACATTTGGGAGTACCCTTATCTAGGGGCTATCCAAACAACTAGACATATATTTATAATTTTTAGTAGGGAGATTTGCTACCCAATAAGAACTCAAAGTACCAAATTTCAGCGGTTTCGGTCGAAAAATGCGATCAAAACCCCCAAAATACCGCATAATTGGTGGCACCCTTATATGGGGGCTATCCGAAAATATGGACCCATATTTATAATTTTTTGTAGAGAGGTTTGCTGCCCCATAAAAACACAAAGTCGAAAACTGCGACCAAAACCCCCAAAATACCGCAAAATGGAAGGTACCCTTATATGGGGGCTATCCGAAAATATGGACCCATATTTATAATTTTCAGTGGAGAGATTTGCTACCCAAAAAAAAATCAAAGTACCAAATTTCAGCGAATTCAGTTGAAAATGCGCTCAAGAACCTCAAAATATCGAAAATTGGGGGGTACCCTTATATGGGAGCTATGCCTAAACGTGGACCGATGTAGCCCATGATCGAACTTGACCTGCCTGCGGACAAAAGCGGACGCTATGCAAAATTTTGGCGATCTATCTCAATTCGTTTAGACGCCATAGTTATTACAACAGACAGACGGACTTGCTTAAATCGTCGTAGAATTTTACGCTGATCAAGAATATATATACTTTATAGGGTCGGAAACGATTATTTCGATGCGATACAAAGGGAAAAACAATACTAATATACCCTCTATGCTATGGTGGAGGGTATAAAAACAATCTCAAAAAAATGCTCAACTATATTTTTAGGGTATTATAGCTTTGTATCCCAGTCCCAAAAGTTTGTAACGCCACGAAATATTGGCCTACGTATACCCATCGTCATATTTCGATTTTTCTGGTCGCTATAGAGAACACAATTATGACCCAAACATTACAGAATTATATACAAGGAATCTGGCCAAAGAATAAGCATGTCAGTATTATCAATATCGGTCAATATTTAGCGGGTGAAATTAACTCCGACTTTTGTGTGAAAAATTACAAAATGTTTATTCTATGTAGAACATATTTACTCCTGTAGCACATATACCCGAGGAGTTGATAGTACATCTAAGAGGTGTCGGATGGGTTGCAATGAACCGAAAACTTTATTTTTGTAAGATTTCCTAGTTGCTTCAGAGGTCATTATTATATATAGAGCATCAAATATTTTGCACAATGAAGGGGATCTGATACTTAGAAAGGCTGTTTCGATGATGATCAAGGTCAAGGTTTCGATGATGATCAAGGGTCAAATGAACGAAAACATAAAGTGATCAAGTTGTTATTTTATGGTGTAAATATTCACATCGGGAAAACAAGATTTGGAAAATATGCCAGGGTTAGAAAGTGATGCTCTTGACCTATAATTGATTAGGAGGTTGCAAATATTGCGAAATATTGCCCAGGTTCAGAATATAGAACCGCAGAAAGTTAGATTTGCGTGGTAGTTGTGTAGGATATCATATGGTCGGTCCCGGGAGCATTTGCGATAAGATTAACAATTTAATAAGAATGTGTATTAAAGAAAATATTACAAAAAACACCGAAATCTTTTCGTTTTATCAGTTCAGAGATCCCTAAATATAGACTTCACTTCCTTTTCTTGGAAAATATTAAGGGGTATTTTGCACTTCTGCAGTATTTTTAAAAAGAAAGCCGGTTGATATTTTAATTCCACACAAAACCGATTCTCCCTCTATCTGTCAATTGAATTCAGAGTTCTGCCAGCCCCAACAGATATTCCCCTGAGATATTCCCCTGAGAACTTACACCGATGAGACCGATATGAATACATAGTCCTTGCCATTGTAATGATCCATATTTTAAAATAACCCCCATAGAAGTTTTCAACCGGAGTGGCTGTAAATTGACATTCCGTGTTATTGGTGGGTAAAATAAAATCAGTTCTTCAAAAGTTTCCTATGTAGATCCATGTTTTGCAATAGACCATACTTCTGGGAATGTGTTATACGAGTATGTAACATTCCACCATGGCACCTCTGAAACTCTTCCTCTATAATTGTTATGGAAAATGGTATATGTAGGTCCCACGAAGTTTTCAATGAAATTTTCAAGCGATGTGACTGTTATTTTATATTTCGAACTACAGGTGGATATAAAAAACGTCTTCGCAGAAAATTTCTTATGTAGGTCCATGTTTTGCAAATAACCCCTATATAAGGTTACCGCCCATTTTCAATTTTTTCCTTGGTCCTTGGAGCATTTTTCACCCAAAGTGACTGTATTTTAACTCAATCCTATAAAAAAGAATTTGCAGTTTAAAAGACTTCACATAAATGTCCCGACCATTTTTGTTTTTGCTTTTCTATTACAGCGATATGACCAACAATTTTCATTTTTATTTCACCTTTTCAACCAATTGGGGGGACTCTTGTACATCGATGTTATGTAATTTTCGGAAATATTTTAAAGAACATATTTTTAAAGATCCAGCCAAAGGTTGGATTTAAAAAAAATATTTTTAAGGTCCAACCACAGGTGAAGACTTTTAAAAAATATGTTTAAAGGTTCAACCATTTCCAACCATGTCCAAGATTGTTTTACATATTTTTAAAAGTCCAACCATTGAGGTGGAGTTTTTAAAAAATATTTTGAAAGGTCCAACCACAGGTTAAGATTTAAAAAAATATTAATATAGACCCTGATTGAGCATATACCCTGATATCCCATCATAATCGTTAATAATTAATTAAAATTTTATATCACACCATTTCTTGGAACACCCTATATATAAGAGGCTTTGGATAACCTATAAATGTCATTAAAGTGTTATTTGGATGTCAAATGTTTTATAAGAAAAAAAAACAAAACGATATCTAAAATAATTGGAAAAAATGTAGTATACAAATATGTGTGTGTATGGGTGTATTCGATTTTTCACATTTTGTTGATGAATTTTGTTGTGTTTTGTTCGCATAAATTTTTAAAATGAAATTTCGGGTGTAAAAACGTTTATTTATTACTCTGATTTTTTGTTTGATAGTTGTTGTAATGTTTGTTGTTGTGGATTTGATGCTGCTGTCTTTAATATGTATGTATGTATGTAGTATATGTAATTATTTATAACTATGTTCGGTTTTGCTTATTTTTTTGTTTTATTTAATTAAGCCATTAATAACATTTTTTTTGGGGGTGGATAATTTGTGTTGTGGTAATGGGGGGAGGGGAGTTGGTATTTTTTGTTATTTTTTGTGGGAATTTTGGGGGGGGGGGTTAATTTTAAATTTAATTTAACCTGTTTAAATGACCTTTTCGTTTCGTTTCTGTCTGACTTTTAAAAATGTGTTTTTTTATTTTGAAAAAATTTTCCTAACTGCTGCTTACAATTTTCTGTTCGTTTTGTTTTCTTCTTCGTTTTAATTTATTAATTTTTATTTTTCAATGCAGGAATATTTTTTATGTTTTAATATTTTTTTGTTGTGTTGTGTTATCAGGAATTATCAGGATTTTTTTAAATGGGTTATTGTTTTTTTGAGATTTTTTTTTTGTATATATTATTAAATATATAATCTTTAACATGTTTTATTTTTTTTCCAGTTTATCTCATTAAATTGTACAATAATATGTCATAATTATATTTATAATTTAAATATTTAATCATTGTTCAGTTTGTGTGTGTTTTTTTACTTTACCTAGCCATTTTTTTTTTTTTTTAATTTCATACACATCATTATCTGCCTTCATAAATGATCGTAATCATTATTTATTTTTATTTTTTTATTTTTTTAACTCAATTTACTATACACAATTTTTGCAATATTTAATTTATTTATATTTAATTTATGTAAATATATATTATTAATGTATTATTATTATTTTTTTTATTAATTTCATCATCATCAGTTTTTTTTTTAATTTATTTTGCCTTCCATTTCATTTAGCTTCGCTTCGCATTTGTTCGCCTTAAACATTACTATACATATACATACACACGCACATTTAAATTTTATACAAATTATTTACTCGCTCCCTATAAATACATGTATATGTAGTAGGTATTTATATATATATATATATATATATATATATATATAGAAATGTTATGGTATGTTAAGCATGTACACAGCTTTATTTATTTATATATTTATTGGTATGTATGTATATATATGCAAGAAAATTGGAAATCATATAAAGACACATTTTTATTATTATTTTAATTATAAACAGAAAATATATATGTATGGGTGTATATATGTATATAAACAAGTTAGCAATTTTATTAATTTTAATTTATATTTAATACAGTCTCTCTGTGTGTATGTGTCAGTGTGTTAATTTGCGTATATGTGTGTATGTGTATTAATGTCCAAGTGTTAATGAGTTCACATTTCATATCAAATCAAAAATAAATAAACTAACATTTTCTTCGGCTCTAATAGAAATATAAATGCATTTTTAAGAACTTTTACATAATTATCCACAAATATTTATTGAATAAATCCCTTGAAAATGGAATTCGATTAGATTAGACCATTAATAAAATATGTAAATAATTTATAGTTATTTTATTTACATTATTTCGAAATAATGAAACTAATATAGTCCATATGTAAATATAATTAGTTTTTCCAAGAGGTAAATAAATATTCATATGGGGAAATTGAATTGAATTCTAGTAGGACAGAACTGGGATAGGTTAGGTTAGGTTTGGGGATGTGCAGTCACTTATGTGGCTGCAGCACTCTGAGACCGGTTAGGTCCGTTGTGATCATCCACAAGAAGATATATAGTGAAGAGAAGAAACAACACAGATCTGTAGGGGAGAGAAAATTAGGGAATTAAAGGAGAGAGAGAAAGGAGTTGAGAATTTTACATAATTAAATGAAGAAGGAATGAAGGTCGATGGCTCTAGGACAGAAGACAGACAGAAGATGTATTACATGTCAAGATTGTATGTTCCTAACCACTTTATGTTTCTAATCATCATGCTGTAGATTAGAGCAGGTTCGGTTGCTGAGAAGAACCTGAGACTCGGTAGAAAATGAGCACCCACTAGTCTATGCCGCCTGTAAGCCAGGACTGGGCAATGACACAGGAGATGCTCAATTGTCTCCGTTTCCTATTCGTCAACACAGAGTCTGCAGTAATCAGAATGCATGCCCAATGATTGGGACCTCAGCATCCTGTGTCCCGTGCACAAAAAAGGAGACAAGACGATATGTGCCAACTATAGAGGAATAAGTCTCCTTCCCATCGCATATAAAGTGCTATCCAGCGTGCTGTGTGAACGACTGAAGGCAATGGTCAATGACATAATTGGACCATACCAATGTGGCTTCAGACCTGGCAAATCCACCATTGACCAGATTTTCACTTTTCCAAATCCTGGAAAAGACCCACGAAAAACACATCGATCAATTGCATCAAGATCCCATTTACTAGTAAAAGCCCTGATGTTGCAGTGACCAGTAATGATTCCTGTCATCACTCTAATTTCAGCATTGCTCAGGTTCAACAGTGAGTGCGTTCTTTTGGTGGACAGAGTCGGCCAAATGGATCTTGACACGTTGCACCTAGGTTCGTTGTGTCAAAGTTCACAGGCTCTTTCTTAAAAGAATGCCTCAAAATTCCTATAAAAAAGACATATGGGTGGTTTGATTGAGTCATCAGTTTCTAGATCGATGGATTGAGATCCTCGTCTAGCTAGTTCGTCCGCTCTTTCATTACCCAAGATGTCTCAATGTTCTGGTACCCAACACAACCCATAGCTATAGGTAAGTTCTTGCAGAGCTGCTCTACACTTGAGGACGGCTTCGGAGTTGATGTAACAAGATTTGATGGCTTTAAGAGCCGCTTGACTATCCACAAAGATAGTCATCGGTTCAACGACCTCTGCATCCAGACTTTTTATCAATTCCGCTGCCTTCCAGATCGCGAAGATTTCAGCTTGGAAAACACTACAGTTGATACGGCAGAACATATACTAAAATTGGAACGATACAGAGAAGATTAGCATGGCCCTGCGCAGGGATGATCAAAAACTGAGATAATACAATCTCAATATGTAAACACATATACACACATACTTGAGAATTTAGATGAACAGACCACGGACATATTTTACGAGCGCCTAGAAACTGCATATGACCGTTGCCATGGCCATGACATTAAAATTCTGCTAGGAGATTTTAATGCAAAAATCGGAAGGGAAAATATCTTTAACCCCACCGTCGGAAAATTCAGCCTTAATGAAGAAACATCCGACAACGGCATGAGGTTCGGTTGACTTCGCGGCAGCAAAAAACATGATAGTTAGCAGCACCAGATTCAAGCATTTCGATATACTCAAGGCCACTTGGATTTCTCCTGATCAAGCAACGAGAAATCAAATCGATCATGTTGTGATAGACGGAAGGTATTCATCCCGTCTTTTAGACGTCCGATCGATCCAGGTAGCGAATATCGATTCGGACCATTACCTTGTGGCAGCCAAGGTACGCAGCCGTCTTAATGTAGCAGCAAAGGTGATGTAATGTAACACTGAAATTTGACGCCGAAAAGCTGCAAACACAACAGATAGCAGGAGCCTACTCCGCTCAACTTATCCAACTGCTTGATTAAAGCAACCCTTGTCCCGATAATAACATAGAAGCAAAATGGCAGAGAATTGCCCACTCCCTACATACGACAGCAAAAGCAACACTTGGGTACCAAAGACCACCATCAAGAAATCCATGGTACGATCAGGAGTGTCGTAATGCTACTGATATGAAAAACGCAGCGTATAGGGCAACCCTGCAGACAGTAGCAACACGTAATTCGAAGGAGAATTATCGGGAGAAAAGGAGAGATGAGAAACGTATTTTCAAAAAAAGAAGAAAGAGCAAGAGAAACGTGAGCGTGAGCAAATCGAAATGTACAGGAGTCAGAATGAAGTCCAAAAATTCTACCAACGGGTAAAACACCAAACCGAAGGCTTTGGTGCAGGCACATCCTTCTGTAGGGATAAATAAGGAAACCTTGTGACAGATACAGACAGCGTGCTGAGGATCTGGAAGGAGCATTTTGAAAAACTTCTGGTAGCGATGGAGAACTATCCGGAGGAAAAAAAGACGGAGAAGAAACGTATTTTCAGAAAAAAGAAGAAAGAACAAGAAAAACAGAATGAAGTCCGAAAATTTTACCAACGAGTAAAACACCGAACCGAGGACTTTGGTGCAGGCACATCCTCCTGTAGAGATAAAGAAGGAAACCTGGTGACAGTTACAGAAAGCGTGCTGAGGATCTGGAAGGAACATTTTGAAAAACTTCTGGTAGCGATGGAGAACTATACGGAGGAAAAAAGAGGGAGAAGAAACGTATTTTCAGAAAAAAGAAGAAAGAGCAAGAAAAACAGAACGAAGTCCGAAAATTGTACCAACGGGTATAACACCAAACCGAACACCAAAACCTGGTGACAGATACAGATAGCGTGCCGAGGATCTGGAAGGAGCATTTTGAAAAACTTCTGGTATCAAATAGTAGCAGTGAAGTGGTTACCCCAGAACCAATAACAGATGACGGTATAGAGTGTATGCCACCTAGCCAAGATGAGGTCATAAAAGCAATCAATCGGCTGAAGAATAATAAAGCAGCAGGTGTCGATGGGCTACGTGCCGAAGTATTCTGGTGGTCAGATACTGGTAAGTAACATGCACCAGCTGATTACTACATTTTGGCTAGAAGAATGCATGCCCAATGATTGGAACCTCAGCATCCTGTGTCCCGTGCGCAAAAAAAGCTGACAAGACGATAAGTGCCAACTATAGAGGAATAAGTCTCCTTCCCATCGCATATAAAGTGCTATCCATCGTACTGTGTGAACGACTGAAGCCAATGGTTAATGACATTATTGGACCATACCAATGTAACTTCAGACCTGACAAATCCACCATTGACCAGATTTTCACTCTGCGCCAAATCCTGGAAAAAACCCACGAAAAACACATCGACACATTCAACCTATTCGTCGACTATAAAGCCCGCATTCGACAGCCCTATCCGTTCAATGGTGTATAAAGCCATGTTTGCGTTTTGCATTGCTGCAAACGTAATTCGGCTATGCAGGATAACATTAGCGGGCACAAGATCACCAGTTAAAGTCGGAAAGGACCTCTCGGAGCCCTTTAATACCGAACGAGGATTCAGACAAGGTTATAGTTTGTCGTGTGACCTTTTTAACATCATGCTGGAAAAGGTTATACGAGGGACAAAGATGAACAGAAATGGCACTCTGTACACCAAACAACACATGTTACTCGCCTACGCCGATGACATCGATTTAATAGATCGAACATTGATAGCGGTAACAGCCACCTTGGAACAAATTGAGATGAGTCTGCCAAAGTGGATCTGGCAGTAAACGGCGAGAAAACCGAGCTGATGGTATCAACGCGCAAGACGTGCAGTAGACTCGGACCAACTGTGGGACTTGACAACTACAACTTCGAGGTAGTGAAATATACGAATGACACAAGTTTTGAAATTCGGAGAAGAATAGTGATGGCTAACCGAAGCAAGGCCACCTCCCGCCAGATCAAACTCACACTCTACAAGACGCTGATACTACCCGTGCTATTATATGGATCTGAAGCATGGGTACTTACGCATGCAGATGAGACAGCTCTTGGAGTGTTTGAGAGAAAAATTCTCCGAAAGATCTATGGGCCAATCTGCGTTGACGGTGAATATCACCGTCGAATGAACCATGAGTTGTACCACCTATTCTCGGACATCGACATTGTTAGACGTATTGAGCTGCAGCGACTACGTTGGCTAGATAATGTTGTGAGAATGTATGAAGATGCCCTAGCCCAGAATATAAAAGCAAACCAGCTGATGGTTCACGTAGAAGGGGAAGGCCGTGGATAGGATGGAAAGATCAAGTGATAGACAACATTGCGAACATGGTCTTTCAAATTGGAAAAACTGCGTAAAAGACCGATGCGCCTGGAAATATTTTCTAAGCTCGGCTTATGGAACGAAAGTTCTGTCACAAGTCAGCTAAGTAAGTAAATAACCATTATCGTGGATTCTTAAAAAAATATTTATTTTTAAATTAGAATTTAAAAATATATATATATTTCGTTACGCAGTCATAACCGTAGACTTAAAAAAGGCGTAGACTAAAATATTTTTTAACGTAGTCCTTTTATGGAAGATCTCTCCACACTTTCACAAAGGCTAAGAAGGTTAAAAGTTCTTCTCATATAAGGCAAACGATATTCTTCAACTTCTTTTGTAAAATAGCGTAATTTCTGTTCACACATCTATTTATCAGAAAACATTTTAAAGTATTTTCAAAAAAGGAACATGAATCCTGACCATCTATTAAAAGTAAAAGTATAAATTTCCCAAAAAAAACTGCCTCCTAATAAAATTGTCATTTTGCAAAAATTCCATTTCATTGCTTCGTATAACATTTCAATTTGTCGTCGACACGCAAAACCTTTTTGCCAACAATTCATTTCATCGTCTTTATTCAACCCAAAAACGCTTTCATTCACAAGGATGTTAATTGCATTACATTAATCACTTTAACAATCACTTGGGTTCATCATCATCATTCATTGGCAAGGCGACCAATTTTTGGGCAGTCACCTGGCCTGGTCATCTTAAATGAATTTCCAAAGGTGTGCTGTAGACGTGTCATTTCATAAATCAAGTCAGGTGGGGGGATATGTCCCCCACACAACCTCAGGCTATTTGAAATGTTAAAGTATGGTCAAAGGAAAGCAGAAAGAGGAAGTGGGAGAGGGGGAGGTCGAGGGGGAGATAAGAGAGGAAATCTCTACATTCATTATAATGAGACAATAATATTATGCATAATAATCAATTTTCCGGCAAATGACTAGTTATTACATTAATTACATGCACGTGCACCATTTTGGGGGGACTACTTTAAAGGGATAATAGGTAACATTCTGAAAATTTATTTAGGACATAGATTTCTTTATAAATATTCGATTAAGAACCTAAATAGCTGTAAATAATAGCAGAAGATTTTTAAAGAATATTTTTAAGGAATAGCGTACTGTGGGCTTGCATTTTGTAAAGTCGATTATAATAAATGTGAAAATCGGTCCAGATTTAAATATAGCTCCCATATATAGTTTCGTCCGATTTCATGTAAGTGGTGCACCAAAGTCCCTAAATAGCTCTTGATTTGCACGAAGTTTGGCATAGCGTACTGAATTTAGTCCAGACTGATGTGTGCCAAGTTTCATGAAAATCGGTTGAAATTTAGATATAGCTCCGTTATATTATAGATTGATTTTAAGTAATTGACGCTCCAAGGATCCAATATATGAGTGATAGGAACAAAATGTACTGAAAAAAATATTACGATATAACTTTCATATATATTTTCGCCCGATTTTAAGTAAATAGGACATCACACTCCATATTAAATTTTCATTCCTCGAAAGATTCATCTGGCACCCAATGAAGTACATCTTTGGTTCACCTTTTAATATAGCCTCATATTACGATACCGTCATATCTTTGACATTTTAAAGTTCTTGGCATTCCGAATGATCGCACAAAAAAGGTCAGATATAGGTTCAAGTTTTTTTAATTATATTTTAATACAATGCGATTATACCAACCCCCAAATAAAGGCCGAAGATAGGACCCAAGTTCCCACAATAGTCGTGTATTGTTAATTTTTTATAGAACCAGAGACCTGCATTTTTATCCCCTACACAACTAGGTTGTCAGGGTATTATAGGTTTCTGCAGCCTCAAGAATTTGTAACGCCGCGAAATATTGGTCCTAGACCCACCTTTAAGTATACCGACGTCATATCTCGACTAGATGAGTCGATCTAGACATGTGTGTCCGTCCGTCTGTCCATGTTAATTTGTAAACACTATACAGGCCACAGTTATGAACCAATCTTCACGAAATTTTGCATGTAGGATGGGTTCTGGTCAAATGGACCCTGACTTTTGTGTGAGAAATGACAAAATTTGTATTCTATAGCGTATATATTTACTCCTGAAGGACATAGACCCGAGAAGTTGATATTATATCAAAAAGGAGTGGTTGACCTTTAAATTGATACCAATAATATTTTCGTATCTACTCGGATGTGGAAGTTGCACTTAAATATTTGCAGGTGCTTACGTATTCAGATATTATTTAGTTACCACACTAGAGAGCAGAAAAATAGCGCGGATCGGTTTGAAATTTTCCATGAGGTTTCAGTTATGGTCAAGGACAACGCCTATAACTTTCGGTGGTGATCAGATAATAATTTTGGGATGAAGTGGACTAAAAACTTAATTTTTGTGTATATTTTCGAGTCGATTTATAGGCCACAATTATAAGCCAAACATCACCATACAACCCACAGTGAAGGGAATCGGAACAATAATTAAAAGGTAATATTCGGAAAATAAGTCAGTGTAAGGAAATGGTGCTATTAACCTCTAATCGAGCAAGAGGATATAAATATCACGAAATTGCCCAGGCTTGGAGTAAACATCCGCAGAATGATAGAACTCCCTGGTAGTTGTGTAGGGTATAGTATGGTCAGCCCCGTCCGACTATACTGCTCCGCTCACTGGGTTTCAAATACTTTTTCAATGTACAAAAATAGGCTAAGATTTGTTTTTAACTTTTTTTCAAATACCTACAATAGGCGTGGATTTTTTTTAAATATTTTCGAAATAGGCGACACTTTTTTTAAGTACCAACATAGTGGTGTATTTTTTTAATACAAAATTCAGAACTTATTTTTATGGATTACAACCATCAGCACTTTGTGACGTATACGTAATAAAAACTACCAGCCCGCTAAGGCGTATAAGTAATATCATCACCTATATATTAATATACCTCATACGCAGGCTATTTCGGTTTTAGAAAATTTCACCCAAGCTATTTTTTATTTAATTTTTCAATTACCTCCAATTGGACATAATTTTTGAAAAAAATGTTTTTCCAGAGTTCTAAAAATATACTTTCAATTAACTACTATATTGTGGATTTTTTTAAGTACCAACATAGTGGTGTAATTTTTTTAAATAAATATTTCAAAACTTATTTTTATGGACTACAAACATCAGCCCTTTATGGCGTATACGTAATAAAAATTACCAGAACGCTAAGTCGTATAAGTAATATCATCACCTATATATTAATATACCTCATACGCAGGTTATTTCGGTGTTAGAAAATTCCACCCAAGATATTTTTTAATTAATTCGAAATAATTTCAATCCAAGTCTTTTCAAAAAAAAAACTCAATGAAAACTTCAAACATTCTTGAAAATACAGCCAATGTTCAGAAGGGGGTTTTCACGATTAAGGCATGATACGACTCCAAGTACATCCTCCAATGGAATTATGAATTTGTATTCTTTCATCCATATGCCCCCATTTCCGTTTCGACATCCTACAGCACTGTTCGAATTTCCAAATATATTTGAAGATATGTGTAACACTGTGTATAAAATATGACAATTATTTCCATATATGTTTATATAGAGATATGTGTGCGACATAATTGAATTGTGGCATAGATTCAATCGAATTGATCCGATAAATATTTTGTAAAATTAAGGAATTTGCATTAATTGACAAATGTCTAACACCAAGCCAACAATAGGAAATATACAATCTGAGAGATAAACATGGGGGCAAAATAGTTACAAGAGTCATAACAATCTTCTATTAGGTCACAGGTGGAATACCGGCATTAATTCCAAGAAATTCTTATTTCTGCAGGTAAAACACCGGCCCCTTCCCTTGCACATTCCACAATTAACCTAATTAGAAAAGATTTACAAATATTTACCAAAAAATGGTTTTACAAGCCAATAACTCAAATTAAACACAAGCACTGGTAATGAACGGATTTGGTAGAAGATGAAGAGAATTAAGCTCCTAGATGTAGCTACAAATGCTTAACATTGATTTCCATTTTGATTTATAGCCAAGCCGAACTCAGGTGTGTGTATGTTTGTTTCTCCATAGAATTATTTAGATGTCAGCATTTTTCTCCGTACAAATCTACCGCACAAATGTAGCATTCATTTAGTCATCTATCATTCATTTCGGAATCAATCAATCACTGTATTAACTTATCATCGTTTCGTTTACCATTTTGCAAAGTGTTTACCAAAAATAGACGAATTTCGAAAATAATTTACCACATCCTTCCAAAAAATCTGTTGTAAAGGAATTTCGTGGAGATTGGGGGAGGGGGTGGTGGTTGTTATTACATTATTAGTCGAGTTAATGGATATTTTTTTGTAATAAAGGTATGGTGTTGTTGTTTGTAATGGTATGTAAATCATTTAATAAATCATCACAAACAGACTGTACACACAAATATCGAAGCTGTCATAAATTATTTTTGTATATACAGAAGGAAATTCTATGGAGGAAGTGGACACATTTAGGAACTGCCGTAAATCCACAAATCAAAATTATACAGTAGATTATGAACATATTGTGAATTATTTAACAAACAAAAAATTGACTGGGGAAAAAATAAGTTCCGCCAAAAATCATATACTCTTCAGAAAGTGGTGTGCATTCTAAATTTCTTAAAAAAGCCTGTACCATTTTAAGGAGACTATCGTTTGCTAATAAGTCATTTATGTTCTAAGAAAATATAATAGCAAATTACAAATTCTGAAGACAGAAACAAAGCTTGGCTGGTCCACCAAGATAATGGAATGTCAAACGACAGACACATCGGAGGCAGCTAAACCCTTCAAAATACCGCAAATGAGGCGAGTCCTTCTTTCCTTCTAAATACCGCAAATGATGCGGGTCCTTCTTTGTGTTAGGGCTATAACTAGACCTGAAACCACTTCGAAAATTTTCTGTGAAGTTATTATTCACCCTGAAAAGAAGCCGGAATGACAAATAACAGCTACTTCAGAGTGGGAATGTCGCAAAATCGTACAATATACCGAAGATGGAAGGGAACAAATTTGTATGGGAGCCTATGAGAAATATGGGTATCGATGGAAATAGTTGTGCAAAAAGTTTGGAAAATGGGGATCTTCATGGACAGATATATCAATATTTTCTATAACAAAAATTCATAGGAAATGAGTTCTCAATTTTTTCTATAAAAATTGTAAAATTCCAATTCTGTTTCAACTTTTCAACAGAAAAAATTGTGGACCAATATTTTCTATAGAAATGTTTTGGATTCAAGTTTTATTATGTATTTGTAGAACATTCAACTCTCAAATTCTATCTATAAAAAACCATACTCTCGGGTCCATTTTTCTACAAAAAATGTGACACCTCCCAAAGAAAAAATTTCATGAGACCCTTGGGTTGCTATTTTTTCGGTAGAAAAAAATCGTGAAATCCTTGGGTCGCTATTTTTTCTATAGAAAAAATCCTAAGACCCTTAGGCCAAGTTTTTTTATAGAAAAAAATTCAGGAGACCTTACATCTCTATTTTGTCTATGGAAATATTTCGTTAAACCCTTGGGTCTCTACTTTTTTCTTTAGGGAAAAAAATACATGAGACTTTTGAGTCTGTACTTTTTCCTAAAGAAAAAAAATACGTGAGACATTTGGGTCTATACATTCCAAATCCATCAGGTCGCAATTTCTTCTATAGAAAATAATTCGAGAAACCCCCAGGTCGTTATGTTTGTCTATGGAAAAAATTCTTGAGACCCTTGGGATGCTATTTATTTAAAAAAAAAAATATGAGACACCTGCAATGCTATTTATTTTAGAAAAAACAATTTTGAGACCATTGGGTCGCTATTTTTGTAGGAAAAAAATTTTCATGTTTTTTCTAGAGAAAAAACTCGCAAGACCCACCGAGTCTAGTTTTTTACTATAGAAAAAAAGCAAGACCCTCCGGATTTAGTTTTTTCAATAGAAAAACATCGCAAGACCCTCCAGATCTAGTCATTTTTATAGAAAAAAAATCGCAAGACCTTCCGGATCTAGTTTTTTGTATAGAAAAAAATGCGCAAGACCCACCGGGTCAAGTTTTTTTCTATAGAAAAAAAATTCGCTAGACCCTCCGGGTCAAGTTTTTTTCTATAGAAAAAAATTCGCTACACCCACCGGGTCAAGTTTTTTCTATAGAAAAAAATTCGCTAGACCCACCGGGTCAAGTTTTTTCTATAGAAAAAAAATCGCTTGACCCACCGGGTCAAGTTTTTTCTATAGAAAAAAAATCGCTTGACCCACCGGGTCAAGTTTTTTCTATAGAAAAAAATTCGCTAGACCCACCGGGTCAGGTTTTTTTCTATAGAAAAAAATTCGCTAGACCCACCGGGTCAGGTTTTTTTCTATAGAAAAAAATTCGCTAGACCCACCGGGTCAGGTTTTTTTCTATAGAAAAAAATTCGCTAGACCCACCGGGTCAGGTTTTTTTCTAGACCCTCCGGGTCAAGTTTTTTTCTATAGAAAAAAATTCGCTAGACCCTCCGGATCAAGTTTTTTCCATAGAAAAAAAATTCTACAGAAAAAAATTCGTGAGACCCTTGGGTCTCTACTTTTTTTCTATAGAAAAAAATTCGTTACACCCTTGGGTCTCTACTTTTTTCTATAGAAAAAAATCGTGACACCCTTGGGTCTCTAATTTTTTTTCTATAGAAAAAAATTCGTGAGACCCTTGGGTCTCTAATTTTTTTCTATAGAAAAAAATTCGTGACACCCTTGGGTCTCTACTTTTTTTTGTAGAAAAAAATGGATGGGACCTTTGGGTCAGGTTTATTTCTATAGAAAAAATTGGTGGACCTTTGGGTCACGTTCTTTCTATAGAAAAAATTCGCGAGACCCTCCGCTTCAAGTTTATTCTATAAAAGAATCATGAGACCTTTGGGTCTATTTTTTGTTTTTTTGATTTTGAAAAAAATTAATAATACCCTTGGGTCTTTTTTTCTATAGAAAAAACTGTTAAACCCTTAAGTCGTTTTTTTTTTTCTTTATAAAAATCATGAGACTTGGGTCGATATTTTTATAGAAAATGTCCATGAGACCCTTGGGTCGATATTTTTATAGAAAATGTCCATGAGACCCTTGTGTCGCTATTATTTATAGGCCTTCAGGTCGGTATTTTTCCATAGAAAAAATCTTGAGGCCTTTGGGACAGGTTTTTTGATACCCTTACGCTTCATGTTTTTTTCGGTAGAGAAAAATTATGTAGATTCTCTTCTATAGAACAAAACAGCGACCTAAGGGTCTTACGACTTTTTATAAAAAAAAATCGACCTAAGCATTTTTTCTTTACGAAAAAGTAGTCATATGAGGGTATTTCGAATATTTTTCAGAAAAAATGCACCACGAGGTTTTCACTATTGTTTCATAGAAAAAATAGGGACCTGAAGGTCTCACAAATTTTTTCCAATGAATTTTTTGCTTTAAGGTTTATATTAAATGTTGGGCGCCATTCGCACAATAAAATTTATTTTTATATTTAAAAAGCAACTATGTATTAAATTTCCTTTTTATTTCTCAAATACATCCTATTTATAAGTAAAATCTATTCTTTGTCTTTTATATGACCTTTACATTTCCTTTGTCCTTTATAATAGAAGCGTAACGATTTCTAGGAAAATGCTTAAAAACTGGCAGTGACAGAAAAAAATCCAAAACAATAAAAACAATGTTTAATGGTAGTGTTTATTTGTATGTGTTTGTGTATGTACGCATGATTCTGTATATGTTTATGTGTGTGTGTGAGTCCTTAAAGTCAATTAGTTAATTTCTGTTGTTTCTGGGTATTTATATATAAAATCATATAATTATTACATAAAAATTAGTATAGTAGTAGTTGTTGTTGTCATTATTACATGTATGTATATATAACCTTATTTATAAATAGCATTTATTTTGTTGTTGTAGTTTCTAGGTTTTATTTATAGGTTAGAATTTTTTATTATTAGATATTATATTGTAGTGTTTTTGTTGTTGTTGTTTGAAACTGGTTTCAAGCCATATAAAAAAGGTATACGAATTGTACAACAAATAAAACATAACATTGATTTTTGTTTATGAGTATGTGTTCTTATTCATTTTTCTTTCTTATGGTCTTTACAGAGACACTAAAGGGGGGAAGGGGGTTTGTTTTTTATGAGATTTTACCATTTCCTCATTTGTTTTTGTCTATTTTTTCTGTTCCTTATTCCTATTTTTTCCTTCTTTAATTATAGTATATAGAACTAGAATATATATTTTCTTCGTTTCTTACATTGCAGATATCCTTTTTGTATTCGTCCTTATTTTGTTGTTGTTGTCTTTTTTTCTTGATTTTAAATCATTTTTTTTTTAGTTTTTCTTTTCATATGAGCTAAGATTGATTGGTTAGTAGTAGATGTGTGTATGTGTGTGAGAGGGTGTAGGTGAATGTGTATTGTTCTTGTTTTTTTTAGTTAGTAATACTAGAGTCACAATTTAGTTGTTGATGTTGGTTTTTATTTTTATTGTAGTATAAAAAATTAGGGCATTACGCGAGGAATATTTAAATGTCATCGTGGTGTGGTGTGGCAGGATTTAACTCACCTTATATCCGATTCCCATAGGCTGGGTTTCGATGGCAGGCTCAGACATTTGTCGGGGATATTACAGCAGTAACATGTCAGCGTTGTCACATTGCAAGTGTCCCTAGCCGGCGAACGAAGACAACAGCAACAACAATTGCAATAACAACAATAACAATTACTGCAAGAATAACCATAACCATAACACGAAGCAGGACAATTGGCAATGATACAAGGATTTAATAGAAAATGTACCGAACTACAGGAATCCTTCCTTGCTTCTCGAGCTCCTCCTCCATCTTCATTTGCTACCCTTTCTCTTCTTTGCTTAAAAAAATTAGATTTTTTATAACTGAAATTAAATTTTGTTCCTAGATTGGAGTTCGTCGTGGTGGCTGTTGGTTGTATAGAAGTCTCCCGCAACTGCATGCAATAACAACAACATGTCTCTCCACCAATGGCAACCATATTTTGTTGCTGTTGTTCACGCTGCTCTTTTCTCCTTCGCTGTAGTGCCACCAGCCTTCGGCTATATACCAAAGTCAATAGCAGCAGACCAAACAGCCGCTTTAGATTTTCTATCACATGATCGCAGCAGAGCCGATACCAGTATCTGTAGCTGCCAGCGGCGGTAGCTTTATGTAGTGCCTGACAAACGCTAAGGTACACCAATACATGGACAGGTACACTAAGATATAATGATATCGAGACATTAGCCGATGAGCTTGTACCGCGCGCTGCATTGCTGCTGGGAATTCCCCTGGAAACAGAATGAGAAACACCTGTTTAATTGACATCTTTAATGCTGTTCTCGGACACAGGTATTGATGGTAAAATAAAAAAAAAATATATTGAAAATTTAAATTAAAGAATAAATTGCAGTAACAAAAAAAAAAAACAATTTTTTTGAGAAACTCTCAGGTCTCTAGTTTTTTCTGTAGAAAAAAATTGTGAGACCCTTTGGGTCAAGTTTTTTCTATAGAAAAAAAAATTGTGAGACCCTTGCGTCGTCAAGTTTTTTCTATAGAAAAAAATTCGTGAGACCCTTGCGTCACCAAGATTTTTCTATAGAAAAAAATTCGTGAGACCCTTGGGTCAGGTTTTTTCTATAGAAAAAAATTCGTGAGACCCTTTGGGTCAAGTTTTTTCTATAGAAAAAAATTCGTGAGACCCTTTGAGGCTTCTGGATCAAGTTTTTTCTATAGAAAAAAATTCGTGAGACCCTTTGAGGCTTCTGGATCAAGTTTTTTCTATAAAAAAAAATCCGTGAGGCTTATGGGTCAAAGTTTTTCTATAGAAAAAATTGACGAGACACTCTGGGTCTTGATTTTTTCTATAGAAAATAATTCGAGTGTCACTCAAATTCATTTTTTTTCTTTAAGAAAACTTCGTTTGTTATGAAACAACATCGTGAGACCTAAGACCTATAAATAATTATATAACAACATTTTGATAGCCTACAACTGTAATAAAAATCACGCAACCTGTTTATTACAATAAAGTTATCCCAAAGACAAATAAACAACACCTCCGAACAATGTCGAGTACCCAGCTAATCGTCGATGTAATACAACACATTCCACATGTTGGTCCTTTTAGGCTTTCGCCCCTCTCTCGCCGAACAAGTCATGGACATTAACCTCTCTCGACGATAGATGCCACCTTCCGAGCCTTCCAATAAAACCGTTTATGACAGGCCATAACCATTTTGGCCATAACACACCTGACATTATTTGCTTAATTTTTAAGCATTTATTTTTGTTGTTTTTGGTTTTATGGGTTTCAGTCATGACAAAGACATCCCTGGCTATGGGTCCGAAAGGCAAATTATTGTCGTTGTCGTTCTTATTATTATTGGCATAACGCCCGGTAAGGCGACAGCAGGCAATAATTCGCAATAATCTGCAACTAATAGGATTATAGCTGATGGTTCCTCAGCTTTGGCCCTTAAAAGATTTGTTTGCTAGGATTTACGACCGATACCGCAACGAAATGAAACGAAACGGAAAGAGAAATATCCAAAAACCGCATAAAAACCCCATTAGCCACATCACAACCTCCTCCAACCACCACGCTTCAATTGACTCCAGCCCGGTTAAGAATGAGGCGGGTGAAACTAAGTCGCCAGAAAATGAAGTTCGTGAACCCAATCCAGCAGAAACAACAACAAAAGGATTTGAATACTCGACAAAGAATCGCCAATGTAATCCTCAAATAATTATGGTATTTCAAGTAATGGCAGCAGCAGTATCAGCAGCTGAATATTTTTCCGGTTTCCGTTTTAGCCAATGGACGACATTGACGTCTGAATCAGCCATCCACCCATGGCGACTGCGGTCGATGACAACTAAATGGTCTGGTTGTTGGCTGGGGTTTTATTGTCACAGTTTGAGGATTTGATTGCATTAACGAAATTACGACGATTAGATTAAGACCAAAAATGGCCAAGAGAAATTATGCGGAGGCGTGATTGGGAGGCTTAGAGATGAAGATGTGAAATGTTCTTAATAAGAAGATTATAAAGATTTTATTTCCAGGATCTGACGATTTTTTATATAGAATTCTCACGAATTTGTTTCTAGAGAAAAAAACTAGACCCAGAGGGTCTGACTACATTTTTTTCTATAGAATTCTTACGATTTTTTTTTCTATAGAAAAAACTTGACCCCGAGGGTCTCACGATTTTTTTTCTATAGAAAAAACATGACCCCGAGGGTCTCACGAATTTTTTTCTATAGAGAAAACTTGACCCCGAGGGTCTCACGAATTTTTTTCTATAGAAAAAACTTGACCCAGAGGGTCTCACGAATTTTTTTCTATAGAAAAAACTTGACCCAGAGGGTCTTGACGAATTTTTTTCTATAGAAAAAACTTGACCCAGAGGGTCTCACGAATTTTTTTCTATAGAAAAAACTTGACCCAGAGGGTCTCACGAATTTTTTTCTATAGAAAAAACTTGACCCAGAGGGTCTCACGAATTTTTTTCTATAGAAAAAACTTGACCCAGAGGGTCTCACGAATTTTTTTCTATAGAAAAAACTTGACCCAGAGGGTCTCACGAATTTTTTTCTATAGAAAAAACTTGACCCAGAGGGTCTCACGAATTTTTTTCTATAGAAATTCTATAGAAAGTAGAAAATGTAAATAGAAAATTTAATTAAAATTATCCATGGTTGTGGCCCATCACTTGAAATAGTTTTATTCTCGTAGCTTATCCTTTTTTGTCCTGCTATAAAAACAAAATGTAACCCATATTGTGTTAGTCATTTCATACTTACCATTGAGCACATGAACGGTAACACTTTTCGGTTTCGCATTCGATGGATTGCATTGATAATGGCCCGAATCCGATGGTCGGGCTGATTTGATCAACAGAAAGGATGTCGTTGTGTCGCCTTTTATGGTTACAACGGAGACACCACCGCGCGGCGAATCATAGTTGATAATCTGCGGAAATGGAATCGAAAACGAAAAAGAAGAGAAAAACAAAATGTAAAAGAACAACAACAATAACGAAATCAGTAAGCCAAATAAACAGAGGAAAAAAATATAGACATGGTCATGGTTATAAAAAAATGGCGAAGTCAAAACCATAAGGCAATCACCCACACATACAGACATAAAGCACAGATATATTCACACACACGCACACAAACAGAGATAGCTGGCAAATAAATACGGAATTTCTTCATCAACGGCTATGAATGGGGGAAAAATTGGAAATCTTTTTTTCTGTTGGCTGTGGTATTGTGGGGTTTACAAAGTCAAAGACAACAGCGAAAAGGACATTCAAGGCAAAAAATATATACAAGGTTTTTCCCAGCATCCACAGGATATTGGTGGAACAATATTTTTTGTTGTATTTGATGGAGAAGAATAACCCACCAACCAACAAAAAATATTGTTCTTTATGTTTAATAACAATGTTGGCTTTTAAGCGTGTAAATAAACACATAGCTTAAATGAAGTGAAGGAGCAAAGGGGGAACGAGTGAAAATGGATAAAACGGATATACATGAAATATTAAATTTTCCTTTACAATTCGAAGTAAGGGAAAATAATCAAATTGGTTTTTATTTTTATTATAACAAGGAGGGTTGGTTCATTGATAACCAGTAAGGAAAGTAGTAAAGTCGGACTGGGCCGACTATATGATACCCTTCACCACTTTAGGGTATATTGTACATATGTATCCTTACAACTGTATGTCAATGTGTTATTCAAGGAACATAGTCATGTCTTTCTGCAGCCTATGATAATTTTAATTTCATTCAGGCAGATTTTGAGTCGTCCGCGTACCATGGGACAAATTTATGGAAAACAACTTATAGCAAAATTGATACACGCTATTCTGTACGCCGCATATTTAAGGCTATATATAAATCTGAACCGATTAAAAAAAAAAAATTCGCATCATTTCGATTTGCAACTTAAAACACATGATTCTAGACTGAATTCAGTACGATATGCCAAATTTCGTGCAAATCGAAGAATATATAGGGTCTTTGGTGCACCATTTACATTAAATCGGACGAAAATATATATGGGAGCTATATCTAAATCTGAACCGATTTTTACGAAACTTAGCACATATCATTCTAGTGCAAATCGAGAGATATAGAGGGACTTTGGTGCACCATTTACCATAAATCGGAGGAAAATGTATATGGGAGCTATATCTAAATCTGAACCGATTTTCACGAAACTTAATACACACCATGCTAGGTCCAATTCAGTACGTTATGCCAAATTTTGTGCAAATCGAAGGATACATAGGGACTTTGGTGCACCATTTACCTTTAATCGGACGAAAATATATATGGGAGCTATATTTAAATCTGAATCGATTTTCAGGAAATTTAACACACATCATTCTAGCCTCGATTCAGTATGATTTGCAAATTTCGTGCAAATCGAGAGATATATAGGGACTTTGGTGCACCATTTACCTTAAATCGGACGAAAATATATATGGGAGCTATATCTAAATCTGAACCGATTTTTCCGAAACTTAGCACACATCATTCTAGCCTCAATTCAGTATGATTTGCCACATTTCGTGCAAATCGAAAGATGCATAGGGACTTTGGTGCACCATTTACCTTAAATCGGACGAAAATATATATGGGAGCTATATCTAAATCTGAACCTATTTTCACGAAACTTAATACACACCATGCTAGGCCCAATTCAGTACGTTATGCCAAATTTCGTGCAAATCGAAGGTCACATAGGGACTTTGGTGCACCATTTACCTCAAATCGGACGAAACTATATGTGGGAGCTATATCTACATCTGAACCGATTTTCAGGAAATTTAACACACATCATTCTAGCCTCAATTCAGTATGATTTGCCAAATTTCGTGCAAATCGAGAGATATATAGGGACTTTTGGGCACCATTTACCTTAAATCGGAAGAAAATATATATGGGAGCGATAGCTAAATCTGAACCGATTTCAGGAAATTTAACACACATCATTCTAGACTTAATTCAGTATGATGTGCCAAGTTTCGTGCAAATCGAGAGATATATAGGGACTTTGGTGCACCATTTACCTAAAATCGGACAAAATATATATGGGAGCTATATTTAAATCTGAACCGATTTTCACGAAACTTAATAAACACCGTGCTAGATCCAATTCAGTACGTTATGCCAAATTTCGGGAACTATATGTAATTCTGAACCGATTTTCATGAAATTTAACACACATCGTTCTAGACTTAATTCAGTACGCTGTGCCAAATTTTGTTCAAATCGAAGGATATATAGGGACATTGGTGCACTATTTTCCCTAATTTGGACGAAAATATATATGGGAGCTATATCTAAATCTGAAGCGATTTTTCCCACATTCAATAGGGTTCGTCCTTGGGCCAAATAAATGAGCTGTGCCAAATTTCATCAAATTCGAAACAAAAATGCGACCTGTACTTTGTTTACAATTTATCATGGACAGACGTACGGACATGCATAAATCGACTTAGAAAGTGACTCTATGCATATTCTCAAAAGGAACCATGTGTCTATCTCGTTTCCTTCTCCCTGTTACAAACATATGCACAAACACATAATACCCTGTACCACAGTGTGGTGAATGGTATAAAAAGGTTTGAGTTTGGATATTACCATGTGCTATGTTTGGATCGAATTGGATATTTTGTTTTTTTCACATGAGATTGTAAACCGTGTTCCTGCATAGCGTCCATACAAAGGTTACGAGCCAATTGCGTTATGTTAAAGACCCTAGCCTAAATTTCAATCCTGAATCCAGTCAGTATTTTGGTATTTCATGTTTTCCCGGCAGCAATTTAATATGGCTTAGCTTCTTATAAAAGTCCCAATCATTTTTAGGTATTTTAAATCTCAAACTCATGGTGAAGGGTATACAAAATGTAGCCGGAACGAATTTCATGGTATTTTTATTTGCTATTTTTAAATATTATCCTAGCACGATAGGTGTTAGAATTTTTTATGATATAATCTAAAAATGTATATGGTTTTCTATGTAACACAAAATATTTCAACGATCAAAAACTTGAATTTGAAATACTTAAAAACAACGCGCATGGAGTGACGTATAAGTATTGACAGAACGCATACGACCCAGTGCACAAAGTAAATATTTTTCAAAAAAAAAAAACTCAATTTCGGTGATGACAAATTATGAATATATTTGGGGTTCTGTATTTTTCCCTCTTATTTTTTAAATCCGAACTTGGTTCCAATCAATTTTATTTTCTGAATAAATGAACTGGATCAATAATCTCCTCATACCCTTCATATCACTCTTACCTAAAAACACCATAATCCGGAAATATCATGTGTAAAAAACAAGAGAACGTCATTAAAGAAATTTTAATTGATGGGAACGGAAACTATTACAACAACAAAAATTATCAATATGTCCCTCTTGTTGTTGGTTTTATTAGTAAAACCATTGTTGCTATACATAGGCAGTCAGTCAACAATTCCTGGAATCCATTGCAAAGCCATCACCCACACACACACTGACATTTTAATCCTTCTTCTCTTTTTTATTTATTTTCGCATTCTCCCTACTTTTTTCTCTTTAAAAATGAAGCCATTGAAATCCACACAAAAAAAATCAGAGAAAAGGCAAAAAATTAAAATTTTGCAAACAAAAAACTTTTTCAAGGATTTACAGGCAGTGCCGATAAAAAAAGGATTAGTTTAGGCTTTTATGTGAAATAACCCACAAAAAAACGAACAAACACACACAACACACCAGCAGCAGCACTCAGACATAGTCCTATCGATGCAGACATAGGCGTTGCTTTTTTTGGCTTTTTGTATACAACTATGTATAGGAATGAAGAACAAAAAAACTATGTACAAAAAAAAACATAGCATATACTGTGATTTATATTGGGGTGGAGTGGGAAGAAAATGTTTAAAATTTTATAGAATAACATTTCGAAAATATTTTATTTGTAGAAAAATCTACAACTCCACTGGAAAAAATAACTATTCCGCAAACGTTTAAATGTATTATTTATCCGCCTTTTCTGAGCATAATTAAAAATCAATCATTTCCGTTTTTAATTATTTCCTATTTACTTCACTATACCCCATTACATCTACACAGTTGCATACATAAATACAAATTTCCCGTTCATTCATATCACACACACACACCCACTCCTCATAAAATATTCGTTTCGATACCATTTAATATATTGCAGGCATTTAGAAACAAAAGGGGTTCGGAATGGGGTAGCAGGCCATTAATAAAACTTACCGCATTATTGTGATTCCAAAATATGTAGGCAGGCGGCTCAGGAGAATTAAGAATAACGCAGGTTAAATTTATAGTTGACCCACTTTCTATATATAGATCAGGGGCACCAATAATTTCTGTTGAGGGTTCTGTAAATGGAAAAAAAATACAAAATATATGAATAAAATTTAATAAAAACACACTTCACAAAAGAATATTAAAAATAATGAGCAACTGGGGCGTATGAGTGTTGACATCATTTATACGGCACAATGTACAACGTGAATAAAAATAATCTTTTATCTTGGATTGGACAAAAAAAATATGTTTTAAACATTAAACATCTTTCGAAAGTCTAAAAATATGTTTCCACGCCTTGCCTGAGGCATTTAAAAAAAAATTCCTTACAAGTCCACGCCTTGCCTGAGGCATTTAAAAAATATTCCATACAAGTCCACGCCTTGCCTGAGGCATTTAAAAAATATTCCTTACAAGTCCACGCCTTGCCTGAGGCATTTAAAAAATATTCCTTACAAGTCCACGCCTAGCCTGAGGCATTTAAAAAATATTCCTTACAAGTCCACACCTTGTCTGAGCCATTTAAAAAATATTCCTTACAAGTCCACGCCTTGCCTGAGGCATTTAAAACCAGTAAGGAGAGTTGTATAGTCGGACTGGGCCGACTATATGATACCCTTCACCACTTTGGGTATATTCTATGTATGTATCCTAACAGAAAACGCGTTTTTGTTATATATCAATATCTGAACCGATTTCAGGGAAACTTGCCAGAGACTAATTTATATTACTTCAGTACCTTGTGTCAATCTTCCTAGCTATGGATCTTTTCACGAAGCTTGGCAACATCATTCTAGACTTAATTCAATACCCCTTTCCAAAATTCTTGCAAATCGAAAGATATATAGGGTCTTTAGTGAACCAATTACCTTAAACCGGATGAAAATATATATGGGAGCTATATCTAAATCTGAGCCGATTTTCACGAAACTTGGCAGACATCATTCTCGATCTTATTAATAACTCTGTGCCAAATTTCGTGCACATCAAAAGATTTCCAGGGACTTAAGTGGAATATTTACCTAAAATCGGGCGAAACTATATATGGGAGCTATATCTAAATCTGAACCGGTTTTTACGAAACTTTGATGCACCATTTACCTAAAATCGGGCGAAACTATATATGGGAGCTATATCTAAATCTGAACCAATTTTCCCGAAACTTAACACACATCATTCTAGGCCTAATTCAGTAGGCTATACCAAATTTCGTGCAAATCGAAAGATATATAGGGACTTTGGTAGACCATTTACCCAAAATCGGGCGAAACTATATATGGGAGCTATATCTAAATCTGAACCGATTTTCACGAAACTTAGCACACATCATTCTAGACCTAATTCAGTATGCTAGACCAAATTTCGTGCAAATCGAAAGACTTTGGTAGACCATTTACCTAAAATCGGGCGAAACTATATATGGGAGTTATATCTAAATCTGAACAGATTTTCACGAAACTTAACATATACCATTCTAGGCTCAAATCAGTACGATGTAACAAATTTCGTGCAAATCGAAAGATATGTAGGGACTATGGTGCACGATTTACCTTAAATCGGACGAAAATATATATGTGAGCTATATCTAAATCTGAACCGTTTTCTTCCAATTTCAATAGCGTTCGTCCTTGGGCCAAATAAATGAATCAAAAACGCAACATGTACTTTGTTTAAAATTTAACATAGACAGACAGACGGACAGGCCGACGGACGGACAGACGAACGGACATGCATAAATCGACTCAGAAAGTGATTCTATGCATATTCTCAAAAGAAACCATGAGTCTATCTCGATTATATTTGCCTGTTACAAACATATGCACACAGACATAATACCCTGTATTACAGTGTGGTGAAGGGTATAAAAATCCACGCCTTGAAAAAATATTCTTTAAAAAATCCACACATTGTCGGAGGCCTTGAAAAAATATTCTTTAAAAAATCCACGCCTTTTCTGAGGCATTGTAAAAAAATTCTTTTAGAAATTCTTGCCTATTGGATTCCTTGAAAAATATTCTTTAGAAAATCTACGCCCTTTTTGAGGCCTTGAAAAATATTCTTTAGAAAATCTACGCCCTTTTTGAGGCCTTGAAAATATATTTTTTAGAAAATCTACGCCCTTTTTGAGGCCTTGAAAATATATTCTTTAAAAAATCCACGCCTTTTCTGAGGCCTTGAAAATATGTTCTTTAAAAAATCCACGCCTTTTCTGAGGCCTTGAAAATATGTTCTTTAAAAAATCCACGCCTTTTCTGAGGCCTTGAAAATATGTTCTTTAAAAAATCCACGCCTTTTCTGAGGCCTTGAAAATATGTTCTTTAAAAAATCCACGCCTTTTCTGAGGCCTTGAAAATATGTTCTTTAAAAAATCCACGCCTTTTCTGAGGCCTTGAAAATATGTTCTTTAAAAAATCCACGCCTTTTCTGAGGCCTTGAAAATATATTCTTTAAAAAATCCACGCCTTTTCTGAGGCCTTGAAAATATATTCTTTAAAAAATCCACGCCTTTTCTGAGGCCTTGAAAATATATTCTTTAAAAAATCCACGCCTTGACTGAGGCCTTGAAATTATGTTTTTTAAAAAATCCACGCCTTGTCTGAGGGTTTGAAAAAATATTCTTTAAAAAATCCACGCCTTTTCTGAGGCCTTGAAAATATATTCTTTAAAAAATCCACGCCTTTTCTGAGGCCTAGAAAATATATTCTTTTAGAAATCCTTGCCTATTGGATTCCTTGAAAAAATATTCTTTAAGAAATCCACGCCTATTGGAGACCTTAAAAAAATATTCTATAAGAAATCCACGCCTTTTACGTGCCTTGAAAAAATATATTTTTTTTAAAAAAATCGACTCCTATGACTTCAAAATCCCTTATTGTTATTATTTAAGAATTACTTTAAATTCTATGAGTTGTCTCCGTCCAGCACGGCGTATACATTGTGTCAACACTCATACGCCCTGATCTTTACATATTTGATTAAATTTAATTATAGCTTAATAAAAATAAACTGTAATATGCAAATATCGAAGAATTTCAATTATTTTGATATACTTAGACCCCTCATCTAAGCTACGACAGGCCATATCACAATACAACCATCTTATTGATGCTATTCATTTCAGATATTTTTGGAATTCGTGCAAGTTCAGCAATTCGATATGCCTGTGTAATTCAATTAAATGATTTCAATTACATTAAATCTAATAAATATTTTATTTTTGTTGCTGATATAAGCCATAAACTGAAAATGAATAACCAAATTACATGGAAAAAATGCAGTTGTGAATGGACTCCGAACTCAAAAGCTATTTGTGTGTGTGAAATTCAAGGACACATAACTATGTGTTTGTATAAACAAATTATGTATAATTTTTTCTCTCTCTCGATGGCCATATAAATTACATTCGTTATTGATTTTTTAGTGTTTTTTTTTTCTTCAGCCAAATTTCTATGCCCTGGCCTTGCGTATTTTCGGGGCTGTACCCCATTGATGTTAAGTCGGCTGGAATTTTTTGGCCACTTCAAGTCAATTTAACTATCACCCTGAAAAAGGGACAATGTTGGCCATAATCGCATCACCATTTCAATATATTTGATTTGCACATTATACAAATAGTACAAATAAGTAGAAGAAGAAGCCAAAAGCATAAGGATAATAATGATAATAATTTATTTGTCTAGTCCTTGAGATTTATGCCCATTGAAATTCGTATTCAAATAAATTCACTCAATTATCATTGGGAAGTTATAATGCTATGTATCTATCTGTGTGTGTGTGTGTGTATTTATTTGTATTGCCCCAACAAAATTGAATCCATTATCCTTACATATTCAGGGAAAGGCGTTACTAATGAACAATGACACAAACATTTCATGGCATATTATCAACATAAAATATGCCAACAGCAACTCCCATTAAATTTATTTGCTCAATAATTAATATTCTTTGTCATCATAAGGATTAAATGGAAATTTTCGGCTTTGCTATACTTACCAACCACATTCAAATGTATGTAATGGCTCATGTGCGGCGTTGTCGATACCTGGCATTCATAAATGCCCGAATCTCGATGCTGTGGATATTTGATTTGTAAAATCCAGTCTTCTGTCTGTGGCTGATGTATGGCACGAAATCGCTGATCGGAGGTGTACGTATAACGTCCAACTGTGAGCAAATGTATGTCACGATGTCGTACCCAGGATACTTGCAGGAGCATCTGAAATATATATAAATTGTAAAATTAATAATCGATATAACAAATATAGACACATTAAAGGCACGTATTGTAAAAAGAACAATTTTATACGCTCTAATGTTCCTGACATACGTTTATAACAAAAGTAATTTAAATATGTTTTTACACCTAAATATTAGTAGTCCCAAACATGTATCAAAAACACTTCAAGGTCTTAATAGCCATTAAGAAACGATTTCAAAATATTCCTAAACCTTCAAAAATTGTTTGCAAAAAGAGATCACCAAGGCATTGAGGTTTTAAATCCTCTACATCTATAGAGCCTACCAAGCATTAAGAAATATTTTTTAAAATAAAAATATGTCCTTACTATAAACTATTTTTATAAAAATCCAAGTATTTGAAGTAGTCAAAAATATTTTAAAAGTCTGAAATTGAACTTAAAAAAATTTAAAAATATTCTATAAAAAAATCCATGCCTATGGAAGACCTTGGAAAAATATTCCTTAACAAATTCACCCCTTCTGTAGACCTTCAAAATTCATAATTAAATTAAAAATCCACGCCTTGTCTAAGGCGTGGTTTTTAAACCAGTAAGGAAAGTAGTAAAGTCGGACTGGGCCGACTATATAATACCCTTCACCACTTTGAGTATATTGTACATATCCTTACATTTACATGTCAATGTTCCCTCGAAGGAACTTACTAGTGTCTTTCTGCAACCTTTAATTCATTTACTTTCATTCGGACAGATTTAGAATTCAGACTCAATTCCAATTACGTGAAAATAGAAATATATAAATGGACTTTGGTGCACCATTTACATAAAATCGGGAGCTATATCTAAATCCGAACCGATTTTCTCGAAACTTACTATTCATCATTCTAGACTCAACTCATTACCCTATGGCTAATTTCGTGCAAATAGAAGGATATATAGGGAATTTGGTGCACTAATTACCTAAAATCGGGCGAAAATATATATGGGAGCTTATCTAAATCCGAACCGATTTTCACGAAACTTAACACACTTTACTCTAAACTTAATTTAGTACGCTATGCCAAATTTCGTGCAAATCGAAAGATATATATAATGCACCATTTACATAAGATCGGGCGAAAATATATATGGGAGCTATATCTGAATCGTTTTTCAAGAAACTTTGCGCACATCATTCTAGACTTAATTCAGTACGTTATGCCAAAATTCGTACAAATCCAATGACTTTTTTTTTTTTTTTTTTGAGCTTTATCTAAATCTGAACCGATTTTTTTCCACTTTCAATAGGGTTTGTTCTTGGGCCAAATAAGTGACTTGTGCCAAACTTAATCCAAATTGGATTTTAAATGAGACATGTACAAATTAACATGGGCAGACAGACGGACGGACATGCATAAATAGACTCAGAAAGTGATTCTATGCATATTTTTAAAATGAACCCTGTATCTATCTCGATTCTTTTTACCTGTTACAATCATATGCACAAAGATATAATACCTTGTGTGGCGAAGGGGATAAAACTCCACGCCTCTTTCTTTAAAAAGTCCACGCCTTGTGTAGGCCATGAAAAAGTATTCCTTAAAAATCCACGCCTATGGAAGGCCTTGAAAAAATATTCTTTAAAAAATCCACGCCTATGGAAGGCCTCGAAAAAATATTCTTAAAAAAATCCACACCTATGGAAGGCATTGAAAAAATATTCTTTAAAAAGTCCACGCCTTGTGTAGGCCATAAAAAAATATTCTTTAAAAAGTCCACGCCTTGTGTAGGCCATGAAAAAGTATTCCTTAAAAATCCACGCCTTCTATAGGCCATGAAATATATTCATTAACAAATCCTCGCCTTCTATAGCCCATGAAAATTTTTTTAACAAATCCACGCCTTCTATAGGCCATGAAAAAATATTCTGTAAAAAATCCACCCCTTCTGTAGAACATGAAAAAGTATTCTTTTAAAACTCTACGCCTTTTCTACACCCCTTCTGTAGAACACCCCTTCTGTAGAACATGAAAAAGTATTACTTAAAAGTTCTACGTCTTTTGTAGGGTATGAAAAAATATTCCTTAAAAAATCCGCGCCTGTTATAAAATTAAAAATCCACGAAAATCCATCCAAAATCCATCTGTAAGCCATGAAAAAATACTCTTTAAAAAATCCACGCCTATGGAAGGCCTTGAAAAAATATTCTTTAAAAAATCCACGCCTATGGAAGGCCTTGAAAAAATATTCTTTAAAAAATCCACGCCTATGGAAGGCCTTGAAAAAATATTCTTTAAAAAATCCACGCCATCTGCAAGCCATGAAAAAATATTCTTTAAAAAATCCACTCCATCTGGAAGCCATGAAAAAATATTCTTTAGAAAATTCGCGCCTATGGAAGGCCTTGAAAAAATATTCTTTAAAAAATCCACGGCTATGGAAGGCCTTGAAAAAATATTCTTTATAAAATCCACGCCTATGGAAGGCCTTGAAAAAATATTCTTTATAAAATCCACGCCTATGGAAGGCCTTGAAAAAATATTCTTTATAAAATCCACGCCTATGGAAGGTCTTGAAACAATATTCTTTAAAAAATCCACGTCTATGGAAGGCCTTGAAAAAATATTCTTTAAAAAATCTACTCCTATGGATGGCCTTGAAAAAATTATCTTTAACAAAACCAATCTCTATTGAAGATCCAAAAAACATTTTTCACAAACCATAGAATATTCGATTCAATATTGTTTTCATATTTTTTTATTAAACACAGCCCTAAAGGCCGGATTCTTTTGGACTCTATACAAAGCCTATACAAATACAACAACCATTCTATATTTAAAAATTTGTAAAACCCAACGGCATTTAATTTTCCAAAAAAAGGATGTCTCCAGTATTTACAAAAACAATACAAATACATGCCTAAAAGGCTCACAATTACAATCATCAAACATTTTTTGTTTAACTTTTTAGAAGATTACTTTTCGAATGCCACATTGAAAAAACTTATTCAAAGATATTGATTTAGATAAGCAAATGACTTAGTTTGGGACAGAAAGAAGAGAAGAAACAAAAACGCTTTGTTTTTGGAACCAAAAAAAAAGTTGTTTTTTTAAATACAAAGCCGAATTTGAGCAATATCAAAATTAAATTCTAAACTGATTTTATTTAAGTTGCCTAATGACAAGAAAAAATTTAAGAGTTTGGATTTTTAAGAATATTTTTCTAAGGACTGATTTAAAGGACACAAAGAGTGTGAGTTTTAAAATATTTTTTATTGCAAATCAAATAACTGTAGATTATATTATGGATGGGTTTTCAGTACATTCTCCACTTCTCCAAATATAATTCGATCTCGATTTATATTTTTTTCATATTTTAAAGGTTTTGTCGTAGCCTTGATAAATTTGAATAATATTTTCGCGGCAATAAAACTTCCAATCCCCATTTTCAGCTCCACTGTAACCAACAAATACTCACCAAAAAAGAGAAATTGAAACGACATGTCGTATTCAAATGAATTCATTTGAATGACTACAACACCTGTGCTACTTGTAAAACATGACAAATGTCTCTTTTTTGTATTTTTTTACATCACTAAAAAATGAAGCACGACACAACAGTCAGGCAAAAAAGTATGCATACATAATACACAACAATACATCTATACGCTTGCCAATACACACACACCCCTCTTACACGCTCGCATTAGCCTATTATTCAAACATTACCAACAACTGTGTCACAAGTGTCACTGTGGCTATGTGTATGTGGGTATGTGTGTCTATGTCTGTATGGGTGTTGATGTATGACAGCGTGAGTGTCGTTGGATAAGATCACAGTTATTGTTTTGTAGCGTCTACGCCGGCACGTGTGAACATCGTAAAATTTTAATTGGCATTACTATGCAAAAAAAGAAAAACGAGAACGAAATATGTTACAGCATGTCACAATGTAATCAGACAGAGGGGGTGGAGCAGGGTTCTATGTTGAAGTTGGGTGCCGACATGTGTGGGGTGATGCCAACAAAGAAATTCTTTAAAATTGTTTTTGGGGATTATAAAATGATGAAAAAGAGGTAAAATGTTTGGTAATAATTCTTTTGAAGTTTTGTGAAGAAATTTCGTTATTAAAAAAACATGGATATTTATTGTTTGTGAACAAAAAAATAATTATCACACACGAACATTTGTTTATTAAAGAGTATTAAAATATGTGTTGTCTAAGCAGCAGACAAGCCATATAAAAGGCATGGATTTTTTAAAGAATATTTTTTCTAGGCCCATAAATCGAAAATTTTTTAAAGATTAATTTTTCAAGGCCTATAGAGGCGTGGATTTTCAAAGATTAATTTTTCAAGGCCAATAAATCGAAAATTTTTTAAAGATTATTTTTTCAAGGCCTATAGAAGGCGTCGATTTTTTAAAGATATATTTTTTAAAGCCTATAGAAGGCGTGGATTTTTTAAAGATTAATTTTCAAGGCCTATAGAAGGCGTGGTTTTTTTAAAGAGTATTTTTTCAAGGCCTATAGAAGGCGTGGATTTTTTAAAGAATATTTTTTCAAGACCCCTAAATCGTGGATTTTTTTAAAGATTAATTTTTCAAGGCCTATAGAAGGCGTGGATTTTTTAAAGAATATCTTTTCAAGGCCCATAAATCGAACATTTTTTAAAGATTATTGAAGGCGTGCATTTTTCAAATATTAATTTGTCAATGCCTATAGAAGGCGTGGATTTTTTAAGAATATCTTTTCAAGGCCCATAAATCGAACATTTTTTAAAGATTATTGAAGGCGTGCATTTTTCAAATATTAATTTGTCAATGCCTATAGAAGGCGTGGATTTTTTTAAGAATATTTTTTCAAGGCCCATAAATCGTGGATATTTTTTTTAAATTAATTTTTCAAGGCATATAGAAGGCGTGGATTTTTTAAAGAATAGTTTTTCAAGGCCCTTAAATCGTGGATTTTTTACAGATTAATTTTTGAAGGCCTATAGAAGGCTCGGATTTTTTAAAGATTAATTTTTAAGGCCTTGGAAGGCCTTATAGGACGTTGATTTTTCTAAGATTAATTTTTCAAGGCCTATAGAAGGCGTTGATTTTTAAAGATTAATTTTCAAGGCCTATATAGGACGTGGATTTTTCTAAGATTAATTTTTCAAGGCCTATAGAAGGCGTGGATTTTTTAAAGAATATCTTTTCAAGGCCCATAAATCGAACATTTTTTAAAACCTACTATGGAAGAGCAAAGAAAAAGAAAACCAAACCCCGCTAATGTTGACGACCCCCGCAAACGTATAAAGGACCACGATCGAATACGAATCTGCACTTGGAATGTGCGCACGTTGTACAGAACAGGCGCTGTGCTCACTTTGGCGGATGTACTCAAGAAGTACAAAGCCGATATTATTGCCTTACAGGAAATGCCATGGAAAGTGTCAGGCGTAAATAAATCAGACGATTGCGCCCGGTATTATAGCTGCCATGAAAAGAGACATGAATTTGGCTGCGGATTTATGGTTAACAGGAGAATAAAAGACCTCGTCTCCAGATTCACTCCAGTAGATGAGCGAATTGCAATAATCCGTATAAAAACAGCATATGACCGTTGCCCTGGCCATGACATTAAAATTCTGCTTGGAGATTTTAATGCAAAAATCGGAAGGGAAATATCGTTGGCCCCACCGTCGGAAAATTCAGCCTTCATGGAGAAACATCAGACAACGACATGACTTCGCGGCAGCTAATGAAATGGTAGTTAGCAGCACCAGATTCAAGCATCTCAATATACACAAGGCCACCTGGATCTCTCCTGTTCAAGCAACGAGAAATCAAATTGATCTTGTTGTGATAGACGGAAGGCATCCAGTGTTTTCGATATCCGATCGATCCGAGGAGCGAATATCGATTCGGACCAATACCTTGTGGCAGCCAAGGTACGCACCCGTCTTAATGTAGCGGCGAAGGTGCGATCTAACAGAACACGGAAACTCGACGTCGAAAAGCTGCAAACACAACAGGTAGCCGAGGCCTACTACGCTCAACCTACCCACCTGCTTGAAGAAAGCACTTCTTGTCCCGATAATAGTATAGAAGTACAATGACAAAGAATTGCCCACTCTCTACAAACTGCAGCAAAAGCAACACTTGGGTACCAAAGACTACCACCAAGAAACCCATGGTACGATCGTAATGCTACTTATGTAAAAAACGCAGCGTATAGGGCAACCATGCAGGCAGTATAAACACGTACCGTGATGGAGAGTTATCGGCAGAAAAGGAGAGAGGAGAAACGTGTTTTCAGAAAAAAGAAGAAAGAACAAGAAAAACGGGAGCAGATCGAGATGTACAGGAGTCAGAATGAAGTCCGGAAATTTTACCAACGAGTAAAACACCAAACCGGAGGCGTTGGTGCAGGCACATCCTCCTGTAGATATGAAGAAGGAAGCATGGTGACAGATACAGACAGCGTGTTGAGGATCTGCAATGAGCATTTTGAAAAGCTTCTGGTATCAAATAGTGGCGTTGAAAAAGATACCCCAGAACCAATAAGATATGATGAGGACATAATAGCAATTAATCGGCTCAAGAACAATAAAGTAGCAGGAGCCGAACTATTCAAGACTGGTGACCAGATGCTGGTCAGGAGCATGCATTGTACTAATCCATGCGGATTAGTACAATTTGGCTAGAGGAATGCATGCCCAATGATTGGAACCTCAGCATCCTGTGCACAAAAAAGGAAACAAGACGATATGTGCCAACTACAGAGGAATAAGTCTCCTTCCCATAGCATTTAAAGTGCTATCCAGTGTGCTGTGTGAACGACTGAAGCCAATGGTCAGTGACATCATTGGAGCATACCAATGCGGCTTCAGACCTGGCAAATTCACCATTGACCAGATTTTCACTCTGCGCCAAATCCTGGAAAGGCAAAGACCCACGAAAAACACATCGACACATACCATCTATTTGTCGACTATAAAGCCGCATTCGACAGCCCTATCCATTCAGAGGTGTTTAAAGCCATGTCTACGTTCGGCATTCCTGCAAAATTTATACGGCTATGCAGGATAACTTTAAGTGGCACAAGGTCAGCAGTTAAACTAGGAAAGGGCCTATCGGAGCCCTTTAATACCGAACGAGGATTCAGACAAGGTGACAGATTGTCGTGTGATATTTTTTTAAAATCCTGCTGGAAAAGGTTATACGAGACGCAAAGGTGAACAGAAATGGCACTCTGTACACCAAACAACACATGTTACTCGCCTACGCCGATGACAGCGATATAATGGCTCGAACATTGCGAGCGGTAACAGCCACCTTTGAACAGATTGAAAAGGAGTCTGCCAAAGTGGGTCTGGCAGTAAACGGTGAGAAGACCAAGCTGATGGTATCAACGCGCAAGACGTCCAGTAGACTCGGACCAACTGTGGAACTTGAGAACTACAGCTTCGAGGTAGTGAAAGATTTTATATACCTTGGTACCGCCATAAATAAAACGAATGACATCCGTTTCGAAATTCGGAGAAAGATTGTAACAGATGCTACTATGGTCTAAGTAAGCAGTTTAGAAACAAGGCCACCTCCCGGCAGACCAAACTCACATTTTGCTAGACGCTTATACTACCCGTGCTATTATATGGATCTGAAGCATGGGATGAGGCAGCTCTTGGGGTGTTTGAAAGAAAAAATCTTCGAAAGATCTACGGGCCGATATGCGTCGACGGTGAATATCGGCGTCGAATGAACCATGAGCTTTACAATTTGTACGCGGACATCGACATAGTCAATCTATCGTACGTTGACTAGGCCATGTTGTGCGAATGAATGAGAATGCCTCAGCTCAAAAGGTATATAAAAGTTAGCCTACTGATGGTTCCTGTAGAAGGAGAAGACCACGAATTAGATGGAAAGGCCAAGTAGAAAACAACATCGTGGAACGTGGTGGAGATTCGCACAAGACCGACGCACTTGGAAATCTTTTTTATGTTCGGCTTATGGAACAAGCCAGCTCAGTAAGTAAGCAATAATTTCACGGCCCATAGAAATCTAGAATTTTAAACGAATATTTTTTAGAAGCCGTGTTTTTTTAGAAAATATTACCACCATTATAGAATATATCCTCCTGTATATTGTTGTTCCTGCGTCACTCACATTATTGTATTTTCCAGTACATGTCATGTCGATAAATGTTATGCGATTTTGTGAAACAAATGTGTGTCAGTCAGTTCATTCGTTCCATCCATCCATCATTTTGATGTTGATGCGAATGTGGGTGTGTCAGCGTCTGATTTTGGGGGGTGTTGTCGCTATTTCTTTGATTGCGGTTGTTAAGCTGTTTATTAGAAGTCGACAAACTACACAGACGACTATTATGTTTGTGGGTGTGTGTGTGTGCGATTCGATATTGAAATAAACAAAACATGTTTATAAATCACTCACCGACACAAACACACATGTGTCTCCATAACCGACACACGCACACATACCCTCACCTTTAGCATGTCTTATTTGACAGGTGATAATTATTCTTATTTTGTGTTGTAAACAAAATGAACGATATGTGTGAAAGCAGAACATGCAGCAGAAAGACACAGAGAATTAGCAAAACCGCATATCCACCCCCAACCAGAGCCACTCACACACACACACACACAGCGACACTATGAAAATATCGACAACACCATCAGCTTTAGATGTGAACAAAACAAGTTGAAAAGTTTTTAGCCCAATAAAACGTCGATAGAGTGAGTGATGAGTTCGATGGGGAACAACAACGACCACTACTGAACGACAGCAGGTCCCATATCCAGTCGTATTAACATCATCCATAACACTCTCCTTCCCCGGATTACAGGGCCGTAGAGGTAGACACCTACAAAAATATACATTCCATGCATATTCAATTTGCCAATATTTGTTTTGTCATAACACACACACATAAACACTTCTATACACACACACTCGTATACTATGCATAGTTATGTATTCGTTATACAATAAAATAACAATGCTGACAATAACAACAAGCAAACAGGCCAATGCCTCTTCACACCGAAAACTATGCACACAATTCTTTTGACAGTTTTTCTTTTTTTCATTCTTTTTTCGTTTCATTTCTTTTTCGTCGACCGCAAATTGATAATGTCTGGTGGGGCGGAGTGCTTGGCTGTGAAGTGGAACATAAAGTTTGGCACTAAGGATTTAATAATTCCAAAGGACTGGTTCTTTACAAAATCTACGTCAAATTCTGTACATTTAAACAATCTTAGCCTTTCAATATCTACGTCTAAAGCAGAACCTTAAAAAATTTGTTTCTGTAAAAAAATCCCCAACTTGTGGAGGCCGACAGTGAGAAAAGTAGTAATGCCGACTATATGATACCCTTCACCACTTTGAGTATATTCCACAGATGAATCCTAACAGACGTCGTATTTTTAAAAGACCAGTTAAATGAAATTGGATCCATAAACATGTCATTCTGCAACCGATACTAAATTCTTCATTTGGTCAGATATAGAAGCACTGTGCCAAATTTCGTGCAAATCCAATGATATATAGGGACTTTGGTGGACCATTTACATAAAATCGAAAGAAAATATATATGGGAGCTATATCTAAACCTGGATCGATTTTCCGGAAACTTAACACACATCATTCTAGATCTAATTCATTACGCTGTGCCAAATTTCGTGCAAATCGAAGGATATATAGGGACTTTGGAACAACATTTACATTTAATCGGACGAAAATATATATGGGAGCTATATCTAAATCTAAACCGGTTTTCACGAAATTTAACACACATCATTCTAGATCTAATTCATTACGCTGTGCCAAATTTCGTGCAAATCGAGAGATATATAGGGACTTTAATGCACCATTTACATTAAATCGGACGAAAATATATATGAAAGCTTTATCTATATCTGAACCGAGTTTTCCCAATTTCAAAAGGATTCGTCCTTGGGCCAAATAAGTGACCTGTGCCAAATTTCATCCAAATCGAATTATAAATGCGACCTGTTCTTTGTTCACAAAAATACATGGACGGACAGACGGACGGACATGCGTAAATCGACTCAGAAAGTGAATGTATGTACAACGACATAATACCCTGTACCGCAGTGTGGTGAAGGGTATAAAAATCTACCCTTTGTACAGGCATTGACATTTTTTCTATAAAAATCCCCAATTTGAAGAGGCCTGAAAGAAATTATTCTTTTAGAAATCCACGCCTTCTATAGGCCTTGAAAAATTATTCTTTTAGAAATCCACGCCTTCTATAGGCCTTGAAAAATTATTCTTTTAGAAATCCACGCCTTCTATAGGCCTGAAAGAAATTATTCTTTTAGAAATCCACGCCTTCTATGGGCTTTGAAAAATTATTCTTTTAGAAATCCACGCCTTCTATAGGCCTTGAAAAATTATTCTTTTAGAAATCCACGCCTTCTATAGGCCTTGAAAATTTATTCTTTTAGAAATCCACGCCTTCTATAGGCCTTGAAAAATTATTCTTTTAGAAATCCACGCCTTCTATAGGCCTTGAAAAATTATTCTTTTAGAAATCCACGCCTTCTATAGGCCTTGAAAAATTATTCTTTTAGAAATCCACGCCTTCTATAGGCCTTGAAAAATTATTCTTTTAGAAATCCACGCCTTCTATAGGCCTTGAAAAATTATTCTTTTAGAAATCCACGCCTTCTATAGGCCTTGAAAAATTATTCTTTTAGAAATCCACGCCTTCTATAGGCCTTGAAAAATTATTCTTTTAGAAATCCACGCCTTCTATGGGCCTTGAAAAATTATTCTTTTAGAAATCCACGCCTTCTATGGGCCTTGAAAAAATATTCTTTTAGAAATCCACGCCTTCTATGGGCCTTGAAATTTTTTGAGAAATCCACACCTTCTATAGGCCTTGAAAAATTATTCTTTTAGAAATCCACGCCTTCTATAGGCCTTGAAAAATTATTCTTTTAGAAATCCACACCTTCTATAGGCCTTGAAAAATATTCTTTTAAAAATCCATGCACTTCTATAGGCCTTGAAAATTATTCTTTTAGAAATCCACTATGGGCCTTGAAAAATTATTCTTTTAAAAAAACACTTCTTTCATAGGCCTTGAAAAAATATTCTTTTAAAAATCCATGCCTTCTATAGGCCTTGAAAAATTATTCTTTTAGAAATTCATGCCTTGTATAGGGCTTGAAAAATTATTCTATCAGACCTTCAATAGGCCTTAAAAATATTTGTTTAAAAAATTTAATCCTCCCCCTGTAATTAAATTGGGTTAATATGTCATTTAAAACCTACTCTTTTGTGGCCTTCAAAAAGTAGGTCATTAAATTGTATAATGGGAGGGTGTGTGTGTGTTTTTCCTGTCCTATCCATATGTGAAATCTGACCATCCAAATAAATACCTGGCCTGACAGAAAGGCCAGAAAATATACCCATTAAATCAGTGTCTTCCATAAACCATTCCCATTGGAGCAATTAATCTAGACCAAGTGTCTACACATACATGACATCTAGTGGGTGTGGGTATATGTGTATGTGTCGTGACACGTGTGTTTGGTGTAACCGTCAATTTTACTGCTGTATTTGTTGTTGGTTTGTTCTGTTTGTTGTTGTTGTCGTAGATTTACTCAAAATCCCCCCATATGATTGCTGTAATTAATGTTGGCACATTAAAAATGTCCTTCGTCCAGATCTACAGGAAATCCCTTGGAGCTGTGCTTAGCTGGTGAATAAGTGCCTACAAATGTGGTTAGTTAACAAAACTAAATGTCCGCCTAAGTGATTAATTAGTTGGGAAATCTAAAATAAAACAAAACCAACAACAAAACTAAAATTTACACAAAGGCAAGAGGGTGGGGAAGTGGAGAAGTTGGCCGTAGGAGGGCCTAAAATATTTTGTTGGCAACATGTTTTTCGGGGGATTTTTTTGCTTTACAAATTTTTCCTTTGCTAGTCATTTGAGGTGGTGTGAGGGATGGGTTGGGGAATGGTGGGAATTTTTTGGCTGTGCTTCTCGCTACGTGTTATGGTTCCGGTGTAATGCCTAGATAACGAAGCCCCCGGTGTTTGTCGAGTGTGAAATACCACTTGCTGTGTATGTGTGTGCAGAGCCCAGGTAGTATTTTCCGGTGTCACATGTGAATTTCCTTCGTTACATTTATTATTATTTTCCTTTGTGTTATTTTCGTTGCGACAACTCGTGTAGAGCATACGAATCGTGGTATTCTATTTTTATATGTCTCACATATCCTTGATATGTTATTATATAATAACAATAATAATTTTTGTGGGTAATTTTTGGGGAAAAATATTATAGCATTTTGAGGTTATGTGAAATAGACATAATTCTCACGAGTTTAAATGGAGAGAAAATCCCAAAGGAAAATATTTTCTTTAAATAAAGAAAAAAATAATTTCAATAATGAGGAGAATAGAGACTAAAGGCCCACATTTAAAAAGATATGATACCAGAGCACATTAAAAATAAAGGTGTTAGATGGTGTGGCGTATACGTTGGGACACTACTTATACGCCTCATGGTACCTTAGTTTTTTTTATAATGGAAACAATTGTATCAATATCTAGGCTGTTGTTTCTTTTTATTTCATTCTCTCTCTTCTAACAAATAAAGAACACCATAATTATCGGGTATTATGCCAATGTTATCGCCATTATTGCTGCCCCACACAGAAGGCATTGCAAGACTGAACATCAAAGATAAATTTGTTGTTATTTCGAGAGAGATAGAGAAAAGGAAATTGCAAAAACTAGACTAAAGAAAATAAGTAGAGGTAATTTTTCATACTTAAAAAGAAGAATTCTGTTTTTATGCTGCCATGAAGAGAAGATAACAAAAGCATTTGTAAAGAAATCATTTGCTTGAAGGCGTTTAATTCAAAAGCTTTTCGTTTCATATCCATCGCCTTGAGCATTGGCATGCAATTTGAAATGAAAATCTCAAATATTTTCTGAAAAAGGGGATTTTAATTTTATTTTTTGAAGGACTAACAGAGCTGAAACCACAATTAATAATGAATTATCGTTGACTATTTAAGGATATCAGTCTTCTGAAAACATGAATTTCAATAAAGAATATTTTTAATTGTATTATGGGCGTGGATTTGTTAAACAAGGCCTCAGACAAGGCATGGTATTAAAAAAATAAATAAAATTGTTGGGTTCTTAACCCCACACAACTATGTTGTCAAGGTATTTTAGCTTTGTGCAGCCCCAAAAGTTTGTAACGCCGAAATATTGGTCCTAAGTATACCGATCGTCATATCTCGACTAGCTGAGTCGATCTAGACATGTGTGTCCGTCTGTCTGTCCATTATAATTTGCAAACACGATACAGGCCACAGTTATGAACCAATCTTGAAATATTGCATGTAGTATGGGTTCTACCCAATGAAGACCCCTATTGTTTTCGGAAAATATCGGTTAATATTTACGGGATGAAATGGACCAAAAACTTTATTTTTGTCTGATTTTCTGGTCGCTCCAGATCGCTCCAATTGTGTGGCCACAATTGAAAGCCGAACATCACAACACAAGCCACGGTGAAGGGAATCTGGACAAGTAATAAGAAAGACTATACTGAATATTAGTAATATTTGTTGACCTCTAGTCAGTCAAGAGGGTGCAAATATCACGAGATTCAAAATATAGAACCACATAAAGTGAGATTTTTTAGGAAGTTGTTTAGGGTCGGCCCTGTCCGACTATATAGCTCCGCTCACTGGTTTTTCAATGCCTCAAACAAGGCGTGGATTTTTTAAAGGATATTTTTCAAGGCCTATACGAGGCGTGGATTTTTTAAAGGATATTTTTTCAAGGCCTATACAAGGCGTGGATTTTTTAAAGGATATTTTTTCAAGGCCTATACAAGGCGTGGATTTTTTAAAGGATATTTTTTCAAGGCCTATACAAGGCGTGGATTTTTTAAAGAATATTTTTTCAAGGCCTATACAAGGCGTGGATTTTTTAAAGAATATTTTTTCAAGGCCTATACAAGGCGTGGATTTTTTAAAGGATATTTTTTCAAGGCCCACACTAGGCGTGGATTTTTTAAAGGATAGGCGTGGATAAAGGATATTTTTTCAAGGCCCACACAAGGCGTGGATTTTTTAAAGGATAGGCGTGGATAAAGGATATTTTTTCAAGGCCTATACAAGGCGTGGATATTTTAAAGGATATTTTTTCAAGGCCCACACAAGGCGTGGATTTTTTAAAGGATATTTTTTCAAGGCCTATACAAGGCGTGGATATTTTAAAGAATATTTTTTCAAGGCCTATACAAGGCGTGGATTTTTTAAAGAATATTTTTTCAAGGCCTATACAAGGCGTGGATTTTTTAAAGAATATTTTTTCAAGGCCTATACAAGACGTGGAGTTTTTAAAGAATATTTTTTCAAGGCCTATACAAGGCGTGGATTTTTTAAAGGATATTTTTTCAAGGCCTATACAAGGCTTGGATTTTTTAAAGGATATTTTTTCAAGGCCTATACAAGACGTGGATTTTTTAAAGAATATTTTTTCAAGGCCTATACAAGGCGTGGATTTTTTAAAGAATATTTTTTCAAGGCCTATACAAGGCGTGGATTTTTTAAAGGATATTTTTTCAAGGCCTATACAAGGCGTGGATTTTTTAAAGGATATTTTTTCAAGGCCTATACAAGGCGTGGATTTTTTAAAGGATATTTTTTCAAGGCCTATACAAGGCGTGGATTTTTTAAAGAATATTTTTTCAAGGCCTATACAAGGCGTGGATTTTTTAAAGGTTTCTTTTGAGAATATGCATAAAATCACTTTTTAAGTCGATTTATGTATGTCCGTCCATCCGTCCGTCTGTCCATGTTAAATTGTAAACAAAGTAGAGGTCGCATTTTTCATTCGAATTGGATGAAATTTGGCACAGCTCCTTTGTTCGGCCCAAGGATGAACCCTATTGAAATTGGGGAAAATCGGTTCAGATTTAGATATATCTCCCATATATATTTTCGTCCGATTTAATGTAAATGCTGCACCAAAGTCCCTATATATCTCTCGATTTGCACGAAAATTGGCACAGCGTAATAAATTAGGTCTAGAATGATGTTTGTTAAGTTTCCTGAAAATCGGTTCAGATTTAGATATAACTCCTATATATATTTTCCGATTTTACGTATGTGGTGCACCAATGTCCCTATATATCCTTCGATTTGCACGAAATTTGGCATAGCGTACTGAATTGAGTCTAGAATGATGTGTGGTAAGTTTTGGAAAAATCGGTGGAGATTCAAGTATAACTCCTATATATATCTACGTCCGATTTAATGTAAATGCTGCACCAAAGTCCCTATATGTCTCTCGATTTGCACTAAATTTAGCACAGCGTACTGAATTGAGTCTAGAATGATGTGTGGTAAGTTTCGGAAAGATCGGTTCAGATTACGTTATAGCCTCCATATATATTTTTGTCCGATTTTATGTAAATGGTGCACGGAAGTCTCTATATATCCTTCGATTTGCACGAAATTTGGCACAGCGCACTTAATCGGGCCTAGAATGGTGTGTGCTAAGATTCGTGAAAATCGGTTCAGCTTTAGATATAGCTCTCATAACTATGTTCTTCCGATTTTATATAAGTAGCACACCAAAGTATATCTCCTCTACGGCCTTTTTGTAGATTTTTGATTTCTAAATCCTTTTATGACACACAATCAACACTTCTTCCGATTACCTAGTTTCATGTTTAGTGTTCCTTTATATCCCATAATCCCCTTGAAAACATCTACCTCATACGTAAATGCATACAAATCTCTTTTCACTTACCGTTTTATTGCCCAAATTCTTGACACGGCAATTCAAGTAGGCCGTTTTTCCCAGCAAAGCGGTGACATTCTTTGAAGCTGCCTTATCAAAATACGGACCATTCTGCACCATTTCTGGCTGTTCGATGGCATTGCGATTAATCGCCGATGAGTGTGATGACTGGGATTTATAGGCAGTGGTGGAGCCACTGCTGCCACCACCACCACTGCTGCTTAGTGTGTGGTTGGCTATGCTGGTTTGGGTTGTACTGGTGGTGCTGGTTGTGGCATAACCGCCACTACCAGACACCCAACCGTGACCTGATGACGAGGATGATGACGACGTTGTGCTGTGTGTGCCGCTGCCACTGTTTGCATTGGAATTTCCGTTGCTAATATTATTGGTATTACCATGGCCGGGGGTATTTCCGCCACTGCCACCGGCACCATTGAAACCTCCGCTGTTAGCGCCGTTACTGTTACTGCTGCTACTGCTGATTTCATTTAAAATCGCATTCGCATTGTTGTTGATAGTATTTGGATCCTTGGGCTTAAACGACTCCCTTTGAGCGGCCAAAGCTGTGTGTGTGTGAGAATACAAAAAAGAAAGAGACAAAAGAAAACAATTTATTTCACAAATACCACTGCAGAGCAGAACAGACACACAAAAGCAGAGGAACTTTAAAAGCGTATAAAATACCGACAGTAAAAAAGTACTGTCAAATGACAAAAGCTGTGCTTTAAAGAATAAACAGAAATAAAAACAAAAACAGAAAACACAACAAAAGCTTTGTAACAAACAATGCCAATGCAAATTCCTTTAGACCATCCCTGTCATGGTTCAATGCTATTTACATTTATTTATTTATTCATGTCATTGTTTTTATTTTTATTTTATTGTCGTCGTTGTTGTTGTTGTTGTTGCTACAGCTTTTATTGTATGTTACTTTTTATTGTTATTGACAATATTGTTGCTGTTCTTGTTGTTGTTAACATTGTTTGGTCCTCACTCATGTTCCATTACCAATTTTACTGACACTTATTTGCAATATCCTCTTTAACAGGATAACAATAAATAAGGCCTATGAATGATTTCCCCAAAGGCACATATGTGTAAGTGTGTACGCCAGTGAATGGCTGTGTGTGTGTGTGTGTGAAATTTAAATACACACAGAACATTGTATTATTGGATCACTTATCCAATACTTGTTCGAAGTTGTTTGATAAGGTACATCGATAGGTATACGTAGTGGCATTATGTATACGCACCCATGGAGTAGGTCAACAAATATTTAAACTTTTCTAAACCATGATTTTTTGAAAATAGTAGCACAAAACAGAGTGTTTTTTTCGGGAACAAAAAGAGCTTTTCAAGAGGGCTTTTCAAAGAATATATTTTCAGGCTCAGAAACAGACGTGTTCTTTAAGGAATATTGTTTAGAGAATCAAGCAGGCGTCCAAACAAGAAGAGGATTTTTAAAAAATATTTTTTCAGAATCCAAACAAGGCGTGGATTTTTAGCTAATATTTTTTCAGGGCCCAAACAGGGCGTACCATCATAAAGAAGGCGTGAATTTTTAAAGAAATTTTTTCCGGGCCAAAAACAGGCGTGGATTTTTAAAGAATATTTTTCATAGTCCAAAACAGGCGTGGTTCCGAAAAAGGCGTGGATTTTTAAATAATAAATTTCAGAGTCCATAATAGGCGTGGCTCCGAAAAAGGTCTATTATAGGCGTGGATTTTTAAAGAATATTTTTCAGAGTCCAAAGCATGTGTCTCTCCGAAAAAGGTCTATTATAGGCGTAGATTTTTAAAGAATATGTTTAAGGTATATTATAGGCGTGAATTTTTTAAAGAATATTTTTAGAGGTATTATAGGTCTTAATTTTTTAAAGAATTTTTTTTTTCAAAGCCCAAAACAGGATATTTTTATACCTTACACAACTATGTTGTCAGCCCCAAGAGTTTGTAACGCAGCGAAATATTGGTCCTAGACCCACCTTTATGTATACCGAGCGTCATATCTCGACTATCTAAGTCGATCTAGACATGTGTGTCCGTCCGTCTGTCTGTCCATTATACACGCCACAATTATGGACCAATCTTCACGAACTTTTGCATGTAGGATGGGTTCTGGCCAATGAACCCCCTATTGTTTTTGGTAAATATCAGTTAAAATTTAGGGGATGAAATGAACCAAATACTGTCGGGTTTTCTGGTCGCTCCAGAGGCCGCAATTATGGCCCAAACGTTGCGAATTTTACATGGAGAAGGGCATCGGGCCAAAGAATAAGCATGCCTGTTTTGATAGAAATCGGTCAATATTTAGTGGGTTAAATTGACCCTGACTTTTGTGTGAAAAATTACAAATTTTGTATTCTATAGCGTATAGATTTACTCCTGAAGGACATATACCCGAGAAGTTGATAGTATATCCTGGAGGAGTGGTTGACCTTTAAATTGATACCAATTATATTGTCGTATGTACACGGATGTGGAAGTTACATTTAAATATTTACAGGCGCTTACGTATTCAGATATTATCTAGTAACCCATTACCACACTCGAGGGCGGAAATATAGCTCTGATCGCTTTGAAATTTTCCCTCTTCTAAGGCCTTCAAACAATATTCTTGAAAAACTCTTCGGCCTCTTCTAAGGCCTTCAAAAAATATTCTTTAAAAAATCTTCACCCTCTTCTAAGGCCTTCAAACAATATTCTTTAAAAAATCTTCGCCCTCTTCTAAGGCCTTCAAACATTATTCTTTAAAAAATCCACGCCTTGTCTGAGGCCTTGAAAAATATTATTTAAAAAATCCACGCCTTGTCTGAGGCCTTGAAAAAAAATATTCTTTAAAAAATCCACGCCTTATCTGAGGCGTTGAAAAAAATATTCTTTAAAAAATCCACGCCTTGTCTAAGGCCTTGAAAAAAAATATTCTTTAAAAAATCTACGCCTTATCTGAGGCTTTGAGAAAATATTCTTTAAAAATCTACGCCTTATCTGCGGCCTTGAGAAAACATTCTTTAAAAAATCTACGCATTATCTGAGCCCTTGAGAAAACATTCTTTAAAAAATCTACGGCTTATCTGAGGCCTTAAGAAAATATTCTTTAAAAAATCTTCACCCTCTTCTATGGCCTTACAAAAATATTCTTTAATAAATCTTCACCCTCTTCTATGGCTTTCAAAAAATATTCTTTAAAAAATCTTCACCCTCTTCTAAGACCTTCAAAAAAAATTCTATAAAAAATCTTCGCCCTCTTCTAAGGCCTTAAAAAAATATTCTTTAAAAAATCTACGCCTTATCTGAGGCCTTGAGAAAATATTCTTTAACAAATCTACGCCTTATCTGAGGCCTTGAGTAATATTCTTTAGAAATCCACGCCTTGTCTGAGGCCTTGAGTAATATACTTTAGAAAACCTTGAGTAATATTCTTTAGAAATCCACGCCTTGTCTTAGGCCTTGAAAAATATTCTTTAAAAAATCCACGCCTTGTCTGAGGCCTTGAAAAAAATATTCTTTAAAAAATTATTTGAAAAAATATATATTTTTTTTATAAAAAACCCATCCGTTATCTGAGGCCTTCAAAAAATATTTTTTTCTGAGGCCTTGAAAAATACACCTTGCTAAATATCTGTTCTCTCTTAAGCTTAAATAACCTTTCCCTTCCGATAATAAATACAGAGGACCATTGGTGCGTATGATTATGGCCAAAACGTATACGCAGCAATCAAATAAAATGCTAGACCCCCATATTCATGAATTTATTATTTCAATATGGAGAAAAATTAATTAAAGAAACACGTTCCTACATATTACCCTATTTCCATCCCTCCCTCCCTTACTTTGGCACTTCATTTATTTTCTTCTCTCCCCCAGAAATGCAAGAAAATAGTTATCTGCCTAAGTGATACATCAGCAATCTCAATAATAAAAAAGAAAACATGCGACATATTCATATTGAGAATAATATATTACAATATCACTCCCTCCACTCCTGCCTCTGTATGCCCCCTTCCCTCCATCTGCTGGGCATGTGAGCATAATAAATATTTCATATTTGAAATCAGAAACAATCTTCAATTATGCAAACGTTTGCAACTTTATTACAGAGGACGAACTGGTCGAGTTTGGATACGTTAGTGGCCGGCAGACGGAAGGCTTCGACAATAAATTGCCTTTGATGGCGATGATAAATGATGGAGAGAAATTACAGGGCACAACAACGAACGAAATAAACCAAGTTCACAAAAATTGGTGGTACTATCGTCATATGAAGAAGCGGAGAGCTAGGGAGAGAAGCTTTCAAAAAATGAGTATTTTTGTGTTTCTCACGTTTATCATTGGTTATGGTTTCTGTTTCCTTTTTTTGTAGCTACACCACAACAATTTTCTCGTTGTGGGGGGAAAATATTTTCATTTTTGTTCCATATTCCCAAACAAATATTCTTTGTGGGCTACCTACATATGTGGAGGTCCCCATAGCATCGTTTTCACATACGCACACATACATTCCTATTTCTGCCAAAGATGACAATAAAAAACATTTCATGACATTCTTTCCAAAAAAAAGTTGGGGGAACGAGTTATGATGGTGGAGAAGAAACAAATAAAACACAAAAAGAAAAACAAATTACAAGGGATCGAGATAATAAAACAAATATTCCAAAGAAATTCAAGAAAAACCCCTGGTCATTCTAACTGTTCAGTGAAACACCCAGAAGAAAAAGGATGCAGACAAGCCAAGGATGACTTTTGTTGTGACAACAACGGATGTTTTATTGCTGTTGTTTTTGTTGCTCTGACTGGCTGTTGAGACACCAAAAGGTCCTGTTTGGGAAAATAAATACAATCTCAGAAAAAAGAAACCGACGACGAAAAAAAATTATGGATGCCTGAATAAACATGAAATACAACAACAGCAGCAAAAAAATGAAATATTGATGAAAAAGAAAGGCCGTGGCTATTTTTCAGGGTTTATTTTTGTTTTATTTCATGGAAACAAAAATCAAAAATAAAACAAAATAAAAAAATCCTTAAAAAAATTACGGAGGCGGGAAGAGAACAAGGGCTTTGAAAAATTCTATAATAAGCAACATCATTTGTTTTTTTAATTTTAAAGAATAATTTACTCAGTACCAAAAATAGCCTTGGATTTTTAAAATATAATTTTTTCAAGAACCTACATGTCGTGAAAATATAATTTTGTCAAGGACCTCAGAGGCGTGGATTTTTAAAACATAATTTTTCAAAGACCCACAAGGCATGGATTTTTATACCCTTCAGCACACTGTGGTACAGGGTACTAAGTCCTTGTGCATATGTTTGTAACAGGCAAAAGGAAACGAGATAGACACATGGTTCATTTTGAGAATGTGCATGGAATCAGTTTCTAAGTCGATTTATGCATGTCCGTCCGTCCGTCTGTCTGTCCACGTTAAATTGAAAACAAAATTGTCCGAATTGGATGAAATTTGCACAGATCATTTATTTGGCCTAATGACGAACCCTATTGAAATTGGGAAAAATTGTTTCAGATTTAGATATAGTTTCCACATATATTTTCATCCGATTTTAGGCAAATAGTGCACCAAAGTCCCTAAATATATTTCGAGTTGCAAGAAATTTTACATAGCGTGCTGAATTAAGTCTAGAATGATGTGTGTAAAATTTAATGAAAATCGGTTCAGATTTACATATAGCTCCCATATATATTTACGTCCTATTTGAAGTAAATAGTGCACCAAAGTCCCTATATATCCTTCGATTTACTACTAAATTTAGTCTAGAATGATGTGAAAATCGTTTTCGATTTACATACAGCTCCAATATATAGGGACTTTGGTTCTCCCATATTTTCGTGCGATTTTCATCTACAGTCTCTACATATCCTTGGTTTTGCACTAAATTTGGCATATCTTACTGACTTAAGTTTAGAACGATGTGTGTTAAATTTCTTGAAAATAGGTTCAGATTTACATATAGCTCCCATATATATGTTCGACCGATTTAATGTAAAAGGTGTACGAAAGTCCCTATATATCTTCCGATTTGCACGAAATTCGGCACAGCGTACTGAATTAAGCCAAGAATAATGTGTGTAAAATTTCTTGAAAATCGGTTCAGATTTACATATAGCTCCCATATATATGTTCGACCGATTTAAGGTAAATATATATATATATATATGGGGGCTATATCTAAATCTGAACCGATTTCCACGAAACTTTGCACACATTATTCTAGGCTTAATTCAGTACGCTGTGCCGAATTTCGTCCGATTTTTGGTAGATAGTGCACCAAAGTCTCTAAATATCCTTCGATTTGCACGAAATTCGGCACTGCGTACTGAATTGAGTCTAGATTGATGTGTATAAAATTTCTTGAAAATCGGTTCAGATTTACATGTAGCTCCCATATATATGTTCGACCGATTTAAGGTAAATGTTGCACCAAAGTCCCTAAATATCTTTCGATTTGCACGAAATTCGACACAGCGAACTGAACTAAGTCTAGAATGATGTGTGTAAAAGTTCTTGAAAATCGGTTCAGATTTAGATATAACTCCCATATATATTTTCGACCGATTTAATGTAAATGGTTCACCAAAGACACTATATCTTCCGATTTCCACGAAATTTGGCATAGCGTACTGAATTGAGTATAAAATGATGTGTGCCAAGTTTCGTGAAAATCGGTTCAGATTTAGATATAGCTCCCATAGATATTTTCGTCCGATTTCATGTAAATGGTGTACCAAAGTCTCTACATATCCTTAGATTTGCACTAAATTTTGCATAGCGTACTGAATTAAGTCTAGAACGATGTGTGTTAAATTTCATTAAAATCGTTTCTGATTTAGATATATTTCCTATATATATTTTCGTCCGATTTTAGGTAAATAGTGCACTATATATCCTTCGATTTGCACGAAATTTGGCACAGCGTACTAAATTAAGTCTATAGTGATGTTATTAATTTTCGTGAAGATCGGTTCAGATTTAGATATAGCTCCCATATATATTTTCCGATATTAGTTAGATGGTGCACCAAAGTTCCTATATATCCTTAAATTTCACGAAATTTGGGATAGCGTAATGAATTTGTGCACAACGTATCAAAATGGAGACCTGAATGACATTATTGTGTTTTCATGAAATTGGTACAGCTGAAGCCATAGCTTCCATATATATATATATCGAACAGGTTTCTGAGTGAAATTAAATGTTTAGCAGTCCGTCGTACCGAATAGCGTGCATACATTTTGCTATAAATCGTTTTCCATAAATTTGACCCATGGTACGTAGACGACTCTAAATCTGCCCGAATGAAATTGAATTTATCATAGGTTGTAGAAATACATGAATATGTTCCTTCAAAGGAACATTGACATGCAATTGTAAGGATGCATATCTGCAATATGCCCAAAGTGGTATAGTCGGCCAAGTCCGACTTTACTACCTTCCTTACTGGTTAAAGAATAATTTTTTCAAGGCCTAAAATAGGCGTGGATTTTTAAAGAATAATTTATTGTAGACCTAAAATAGACGTGGAAGCGTAGATTTTTAGTTAATAATTATTTAAGGGCTCTCGGAGCCTGATTTGCTAATCAACAATTAATTTGAAGGTCCTAGAAGAGTAGATTTTTAAATAATAAGTCGATAGGTTATTGAAGTACTGAATAGATATTTTTTTCTGTTCTTATTTTGGCAACAGAATCTGATATATTCCTTGAATAAATTTCAATTTGTTCCACCTTAAAGTAATCATTCGGTGCAAAACACCACAAACCTGGGGGCGTATTGGTATTCGAAACCTTCCAACACAAAAATCTAAATTAAATACCAATCATACGCCCCTCTGGCCAATTGGTGACGCTTCCAAATGATTGATTAGCTTGGTATTTTCAATTTCATTTCCTGTTGTCTGGCCTAAAGGCCTATTTACCTATACTGGAACAGGGAAAGATTGTGCGTAAAGAAGTAGGGGACAACGAGAAGGAAGAAGGCAAAAAACATAAGAGCAAGAAAAAAAAAACAAATGAAAAGATTTACAAAAAGACAAATGGATGGCCGGTCGACTGGCTGGCTGGCTGACAGGTAGTAACATCAATCTCGTCCAGTGAAGTTTAAATAGGAAATCTGTCTGTCTGCCTATTGTTTGTCGTTCCCTTATTTTCCCCCACTTTATTTGTTTTTCTTTGATGTCATATTAAATTCCCTTTTCTCACATCAGCAAAACAAATTCCATTCACTTCGGCCGGTGGGATGAATGGGTGGTGATGGTGTCTTCCAACAGAGCTGGGAAAGAAAATTGATCGCCATGACATTTAGCAGTGCTTTGCCACCAGCTAAAGTGTTACATTTATTTAATTTCTATTTTCAGCTAGTCTTGGGTTTCATTCAATTACTGGAAGGCAATACGATGATCCCATTACAGGATATTTTCTGAAAATAATTTAAATATGACGAATTGATTTATGTTAAACACTCTATGACCTTTGGCACAATGGAGTTTAATTTAAAACGTTTTTATATGCTTTCCGATTTATTGAGAAGCTAGCCCCTGGACTCTACTTTATATATGTCTCAAGAAAATGTGTACTTTTATACTTCTCGTCTTACTGAGTATTAAATGGAATTAATGCCGAAAGGAAGTGTGTGTTGAAAATCCGTTAACCTTTACGAAGTGTTGCTTTGCCATTAAAGCAAAAGGGGAATCCGTAGAGGAATGATGACGTTTTTTATTTAATAAATAAGAACTGTATATTATATAGAGTCACATATGAAGGTGTGGATTTTTTAAAGAATATTTTTTCAAGACCTCAGGATTTATTAAAGAATATTTTTTCAAGGCCTCTGACAAGGCGTGGGGTTTTTTAAAGAATATTTTTCAAGGCCTCAGACAAGGCGTGGGGTTTTTTTGAAGAATATTTTTCATGACCTCAGACAAGGCGTAGGGTTTTTTGAAGAATATTTTCCAAGGCTTCAGACAAGGCGTGGGGTTTTTTTTGAATAATATTTTCCAAGGCCTCAGACAAGGCGTGGGGTTTTTTAAGAATATTTTTCAAGGCCTCAGAAAAATATTCTTAAAAAACCCCGTGGGGTTTTTTTGAAGAATATTTTTCATGACCTCAGACAAGGCGTGGGGTTTTTTGAAGAATATTTTCCAAGGCTTCAGACAAGGCGTGGGGTTTTTTTTGAATAATATTTTTCAAGGCCTCAGACAAGGCGTGGGGTTTTTTTGAAGAATATTGTTCAAGGCCTCAGACAAGGCGTGGGGTTTTTTAAGAATATTTTTCAAGGCCTCAGACAAGGCGTGGGGTTTATTTGAAGAATATTTTTCAAGGCCTCTAACAAGGCGTAGGGTTTTTTGAAGAATATTTTTCATGACCTCAGACAAGGCGTGGGGTTTTTTTGAAGAATATTTTCCAAGGCCTCAGACAAGGCGTGGGGTTTTTTTGAAGAATATTTTTCAAGGCCTCAGACAAGCGTGGATTTTTTGAAGGATATTTTTTATAAAATATTTTTACGGAAAATTTTTGTTTGTACAAACTTCCTTCCGATCGTCTAAAAAACCCCAGCTCGTGTATAAAGACTCCCTCCGACTCGTCTATAAAACTCCATTCAGTTCGTCAATAAATGTTACATCCTGTTCGCCTATACAGACTGCCTTTTGATCATTAATAAAGACGCCCTCCAGCTCCTCTATAAAACTCCCTGTAGACGAGCTGAAGAGCCCCTTTCAGACCCTTCCTTTAACTCGTCTATAAAGACACTCTCCAGCTCGTCTATAAAAGCACCTTCAGAGATCCTCTTTATATCTTATAAGAGGTTGACTATAAAGGCTTCCTTTAGCCTATAGAGACTCCCTCCAGCTGCTCTATAGAAACACTCTTTAGTTCGTCTATAAATACTCCACACAGTTCGTTTATGAAAAGTCCCTATAACTTGTATATTAAGATACTCATAAGCTCGTCTAAAAAGAGCCCTGCCAGCTTGTCTTTAAAAACTCCCTTTAGCGTGTCTAAAAAGACTAAAAAGAAACCTTCCAGCTTGTCTATAAATACTCCATTCCGCTCGTCTAATATTACATGCCTCTTCAGTCCGTCTTCAAGGACTCAGTCCGCCTTAAAAAAACCTTCCATACTCTTTATCTCGCTTATAAAATTTCCTTCGGTCTTAAGCTCGCCTACAAAAGATTCTAGTCGCCGAATAAGACTCCTTGACACTTCAGGCAGCACATAAAGATTCCCTGGACCGATTCATCTTGCTCCTCAGTAAACACTTCCCTCAGCTCCTCTTTAGAGACTCTCTTCTGTTAGCTCGTAACGACTCAATTTATGATTTTACAACTCTCCCCACAACAACACCCTTTAACCGTATGTCTCAACTAAAATCCCATCGTCTGAGCCATTTTTCATTCGCTTCCTTTTCTTTCCTTTCGAGCTTAGAAGGAAGAAAAATTGTTTCGGCTTCCATGCTTTTACCGGTAACTGAAAACGACTTTTAAATATAAGTTTGTCAAAAGGTGTGTGTACACCGATGAAATCCTTTAACCAAGGCAAAAGGAGAAGAAGATGAAGAGGAAGAAAAAAATAGCAAAGAACACATAAGTGTAGTTTTTTCTGAAGGCATTTGGAGGTAGTTTTTCCACGACTGCTCTTCTTTTTCATTTTGCTTTAACATCATCTGAAAATAGACTATAAACGGACACCATGCTTGACAGTTAAGATTACTCGGACTACCCTGCCGCCTACCACATCTCATGACATTCTGTAGGCTGTTTTCTTGCTTCGCTTTGGCTCTGACGTTAATTTAAATTGACACCAGCCTGGGAATACCAGGAAATATGTGGGGCGTATGACTGATTGAATGAAGGTGCCATCTATCCGCCAAGGCGAAGAAGTTGCCTTTGAAATGCAAATACCCCGAGAAGCCTTGGAAAGGCCAACAGCAACCAAAAAAAGTGACACTGACGAAAATGGCGAGAATGAGCCAAAGGAAAATAATAATAGAGGCGGCCAGAGGAGGAGAAAGAGTCAAGGTATCAGGTTGACTCTGTGGCTTACCTGAATTCCCCGTTAGCACAATTGAAATTACAAACAGCATTGTCATCATAATACACGTCCAGTGGTCATGACTTAAGTGCTGCTGTTGTTGTTGCTGCGATTGCTGGGAATGTTGTTGCTGTTGTTGTCTGTGTTGATATTTTCGGTAATGTCTTTGGTTTTGCTGCAGGTGATGATGCTGATAGTGGCCGTTTTTATAGCTACTCTGCCTATAGAGTTGCTGCTCGGCCGCTGGCTCATAAAGTCCTTGGGCCGTTCTCTGTCCTGGCGTCCTACAATTTTTCCGTATCCGTTTGTCCGTTCTTAGAGGTGACTCGACGGGAGTTTGTGGTTTTATGTGAAATGCTTCCATAATATTTCTTTTGGGTAAGCCACGGAGGGAACGAGAAAACTAGCCAACCAAGTTTTGTTTGGTTTTCCCGTTTTTTTTTTTTTATGACGATGTTAATGTAGCTGTTTCACCTTCTCTCTTTCGCTCCTGCTCTCCCTGTAGAGCTGTTGTGTTTCTTTGGTATGCGGCGGGTTGATTTCGTTGCTTTGGGGATATTTATTTTTGTAACCGTACAACAACAATGTTTGCGGAGGCGTTACTTGGTGGGCAACTCAATGGGAGACTTGGTAACAGACTGGACCAGGGTTGCTGTTTTCCATTTTCCTGCTGCTGCTGACAGTTGGCATTCATGATTGATGGTATGGTGATGGCCCTTTTTTAAGGTTGTGTAGTTCTGATGCTGCAGCTAATATGTATAATTTTTCAGCCCTCCGGGGTTCTGGTTGTTTGTTTCCTTTCTAAATTGATTTGTTGTTTGTATTGATTTTCATTGAGATGGGATTTTTTTGTTGTGTCCTAGCTGGCCATTTGCTTTTTCCTTGTTGTCCAGTGCAGGATGATTGTCTCTGAAAGCGAAAGGGAAAGAGACAGGGAAAAATTTGTTATTATAAGAGCAACTAATCTACATCGATGATGAATTTCAAATTAAGTAGACCATTTTTTATGTAAATGTATGTTCTGTTTGGCATATTACCTAACAACTGTCCCTCCTGTCATGAGGTAATTTCCCAACCATCATCATCATCATCAGCCTTATTGGCTACCTTTAAAAATTGGGTTTCCTCAAATATTATGTAAATTTTTCCTTTACACGAAAACAAACACAGATATATTTTTGAAATTGTAAAATAGATTTTCATGGGAAATATTACACAGATAAAAATTGTGTTGTAATTTTTTTTTTTTTTGTTTTTGTTGTTTTTGGACCCTAAAAACATGATATCCAATTTTGTCTACTTGAAACTGACCCTTGAAGCCAATAACTAAGACAACAACACCGTCAAAAACATTTTTGTAAAATTTATGTTAACAATTTCCATTCGAACATCTCATCATCATCGTCATGTAGTTTTCCTGTTTCTTTCCGATTAACCTAAGGGTTGTACATAAATTTAAACAACAAAAGGTCTCAATTTCATTAAATTCTTTTAATGAATATTTAATGTCGACGAATATAACAATGCTGAGGAGATTGTTTTAAAACTCTATTCCGCTGTAACACAAACTGAGACTCTTTTGAGCGCATAGAAAAATACATCTCGAATGCTCCTGGAAGGACTCATTTTCACAATTCTCTAAAGACTCCCAGAGACTCTGTGAGCCAAGATATATAGAATACTTCTACCCCGCCCCGATAAAAAATTAAAAAAAAAAACCTTGCTGTTCGGCATAAGAAGAATATCTGACCACAACAATCCTATCGTCGCCTTGAAAACAAATGTCCTCAGTACGTCTGCAGGAACTCATTTCAGATTAGCAATAGAAGCCGGTTTCTAACGACTGTCAGATCAGTAAATCAACATATTCCTAATCATACCTAATCTCCATTCTATACCAAAATATATAAAAAAACCCTTGTCATTTGGAACACGTAAAATAAGAAACCCTAAAGATGCTGTTTTTACAACTCTACTACCTTCCGATCGTCAAGAGACTCCCTTCAGCCGGCCTAAAGAGACCCCCTTCAGCTCGTCTATAGATAATACCTTCAGCTTGTCTATAGAGAATCCCTTCAGCTTCACTATAGGGAATCCCTTCATGTTCTCTATAGAGACTCCCTTCAGGTCGTCTATAGAGACTCCCTTCAGGTCGTCTATAGAGACTCCCTTCAGGTCGTCTATAGAGACTCCCTTCTGCTCATCTAAAGAGGCTCCCCTCATCCCCTCTTTAGATACTCTTTTCAGCTATAAAAACCTCCTTCAGCCTGTCAATAGAGACTACATTCAGCTCGTCTGTAAAGTTTTTCTATAAAGACTGTCTTCACCTCTTCATTACAGACTCCCTAGGGACTCTATAGGGACTACCCACAGCTCGTTCATAGAGACTCCTTTCAACTCGTCTATAGAGTCCCTTCAGTTTGTCTATACACGCTCTTTTCAGCTATAAAAACATCCTTCTGCCTGTCCATAGGGACTTCCTTCAGCTCGTCTGTAGAGACTCCATCCACCAATTGTATGAAGACTACATTCAGCTCGTCTGTAAAGTTTTTCTATAAAGACTGCCTTCACCTCTTCATTACAAACTCCCTTCAACTCGTCTATAGAGACCCCCTTCAGCTCGTCTATAGAGACTCCCTTCAGCTCGTCTATAGAGACTCCCTTCAGCTCGTCTATAGAGACTCCCTTCAGCTCGTCTATAGAGACTCCCTTCAGCTCGTCTATAGAGACTCGCTTCTATAGAGACTCCCTTCAGCTCGTCTATAGAGACCCCCTTCAGCTCGTCTATAGAGACTCCCTTCAGCTCTAAAGAGACTCCCTTCAGCTTGTATATAGAGACTCCCTTCAGCTCGTCTATAGAGACTCCTTTCAGCTCGTCTATAGAGACTCCCTTCAGCTCTTCCATAGAGACTCCCTTCAGCTCTTCCATAGAGACTCCCTTCAGCTCGTCTAAAGAGACTCCCTTCAGCTCGTCTAAAGAGACTCCCTTCAGCTCGTCTAAAGAGACTCCCTTCAGCTCGTCTAAAGAGACTCCCTTCAGCTCGTCTATAGAGACTCCCTTCAGCTCGTCTATAGAGACTCCCTTCAGCTCGTCTATAGAGACTCCCTTCAGCTCGTCTATAGAGACTCCCTTCAGCTCGTCTATAGAGACTCCCTTCAGCTCGTCTATAGAGACTCCCTTCAGCTCGTCTATAGAGACTCCCTTCAGCTCGTCTATAGAGACTCCCTTCAGCTCGTCTACAGAGACTCCCTTCAGCTCGTCTATAGAGTCTCCCTTCAGCTCGTCTATAGAGTCTCCCTTCAGCTCGTCTATAGAGACTCCCTTCAGTTCGTTTATAGAGACTCCCTTCAGCTCGTCTATAGAGACTCCCTTCAGATCGTCTATAGAGACTCCCTTCACCTCGTCTATAGAGTCTCCCTTCAGCTCGTCTATAGAGACTCTCTTCAGCTCGTCTATAGAGTCTCCCTTCAGCTCGTCTATAGAGACTCCCTTCAGCTCGTTTATAGAGACTCCCTTCAGCTCGTCTATAGAGACTCCCTTCAGCTCGTCTATAGAGACTCCCTTCACCTCGTCTATAGAGAATCCCTTCAGCTCGTCTATAGAGTCTCCCTTCAGCTCGTCTATAGAGGCTCCCCTCATCTCCTCTATAGATACTCTTTTCAGCTATAAAAACCTCGTTCAGCCTGTCAATAGAGACTTCCTTCAGCTCGTCTGTAGAGACCTCCACCAATTCTATGAAGACTACATTCAGCTCGTCTGTAAAGTTTTTCCAGAAAGACTGCCTTCACCTCTTCATTACAGACTCCCTTCAGCTGGTCTATATGGACACCATTAAGCCCGTCTATAGGGACTACCCACAGCTCGTTCATAGAGACTCCCTTCAGTTCGTCTATAGAGACTCCCTTCAGTTCGTCTATAGAGACTCCCTTCAGCTCGTCTGTAGGGACTCCCTTCAGCTCGTCTATAGAGACTCCCTTCAGCTCGTCTATAGTGACTCCCTTCAGTTCGTCTAAAGAGACTCCCTTCAGCTCGTCTATAGATACTCCCTTCAGCTCGTCTATAGAGACTCCCCACAGCTCGTTCATAGAGACCCCCTTCACCAATTCTATGAAGACTACATTCAACTCGTCTAAAAATACCTTCCTTTCAGTTCTTCTATAAAGACTCCCTTCACCACGTCATTAAAGACCCCCTTCAGCTGGTCTATATGGACTCCAATCAGCTCATTTATTAAGACTCCCTTCAAGTCGTCTGTAGGGGCTTCTTTCTGCTTGCCTCTAGTTTGTCTAAACAGACACCCCTCAGCTCGTCTATGGAGACTCTCTTCAGCTCTGGATTATTCCACCAGCTTATCTATAGAGACTCCCTGCAGCTCGATTAAAAAGTCTCCCTTCATTTTGTTTATAAAACTCCCTCCAACTAAATGGATTCCTACAGGACCTTTCAGCCCTTCAACTGGTCTATAAAGACTGCCTTCAGCTAGGTTATAGAACTCCCTCAGCTCGATTTTAAAAATTTTGTGCGGCTCTTCTTGTCAGTTTGTCTATAATGACTTCCCAGCTCTTCTACGTTTCCCATTTTTCTCTCAACAATAAATCTCACATGATTAATTTTTCCAATATCCCTCATTGTTTCCTCTTCCTCATATTTTTCCGAAAAATTGTTTAGTTATGTGAAAAAATATTGAAAATATTGCAACAAAGGAATTGGAACACAAAATTAAAAAACACATACATATAACATCCTCCTCTATCGATAATGAGAATGATGAACGAAATTTCAAAACAAACTCCCCCCACTTCAACACATCCTGTACAGGCATTGTCTCCATTCAAGGACATGTTAAACAACAATGGCAACGAACCAATTTACGAACATACCCAACATGACAATAACGAACAAGGAAGAGTCTGGGGAATACACAGTGCTGTGAGAGAAGCTATTGTGAAAGCTATCATGTCTGCCTGCTTGCCTGGCATCCTTTCGTCCTTGCATTCGGCTGTGGAACAATTAACGATAATTGAACACACAAAAATGGCCTAATTCCATTGTTTGTTGCTATCGCGTAACCAAATAAAATCAAAGCATTAAAAAAAGGCCACAAAGAAAATAGATGAACGAGTGGAAGGACGAAGCTCCAAAGGAACGAAAGAAAAGGCTTAGTTAGTAGGCCAGGTTGTTGGTTTTCCATTCTGCCAGAGTGACGGAACGAGTGGCTGCGGTGTGTTGAAAATTTGTTAATGTTACCACAAAAGATAATTATTTAAGAATGCCTTCGCTTTCCGGTGGGTAACTGGGTCTTCAAGTTAGCAAACAAATACAATAGATTCTCATATAGCCTCATTCCATGCAACCACTCTTGCTCACTCCCTCCCGCCCTGCATAAAGTTGATATCCTTAACGTTGATATCCTTATTTTTTAACAAAAGTATTAAAGTATTTCTTCTTTATGTTGGCAAAAACAGAACGTCAACCTACAATGGAAACTTTCAAGTTAATTTACTTCGGCTTCTTCCAGCACGCCTCCTCGTCCTTTTTTGCTCCTCGAGGTGAACTATAAATATTAAACATTTGAGGGCCACCAGCACACACATACACATCTATCCACGAAGCAACAAGCTATACACAGGAATTCGTCTGTAGGAGGCAATGAATGGATCCTATTCGTTAACAAATGCCTGGATTTTTTTCTGAAACTTTATTTTCGGGAGAGAAACATTTTCCTTCAAAGGAAAAATAAAACGAAACGACATAACTTGACAATTTTGTACGCATGGCTGCCCTTACCCAGCCGATGATGATGTTCTTCTTTTGGGAGATTTCTTTTTGCCCTTTTCTTTCCATTTTTTAGCGAAACTACTTTCACTAACTGTTGTTGTAGTTGTTGCTATTAGTGGCAGAAGCAAAAGTTACTATTTTATTTCATTGTACTCCACTGAATACTTTCCATTTTTATTCGTAGAATTCGAGGAAATATTTCGCTTTTAAAGAACTTTTAATATTCATGTTTCACTTTTCAAAAAGAGAGAGGGAGAGAGAGAGACAGAGAGAGCGACGAAAATTGTTCCGAAAAACTTATTAAATATTTTTTTCAAATAAGAATTTGTTTGTTATATTAAATTGAAATTTAAGACCTATTGAAAGTGATGCCTTTTTTACGGGAAAAACAGAAAAGTTGAAATCTTAGAGAGCATTGAAAATTTTGTTTTGAGAGGAGAGAAAGTGGGGAATAGTAGTTATAAGAGGAGATGTAGTTATAAGAGGAGATGTAGGGAATCTCTATTAAAGATCTGAAGAAGTATTTATAGACGAGCTGAGGGGAGTCTCCATAGCCGAGCTGAAGAGAGTCTCTATAGACGAGCTGAAGGGAGTCTCTATAGCCGAGCTGAAGAGAGTCTCTATAGACGAGCTGAAGGGAGCCTCTATAGACGAGCTAAAGGGAGCCTCTGTAGACGAGCTGAAGGGAGTCTCTGTAGACGAGCTGAAGGGAGTCTCTGTAGTCGAGCTGAAGGGAGTCTCTGTAGACGAGCTGAAGGGAGTCTCTGTAGACGAGCTGAAGGAAGTCTCTGTAGACGAGCTGAAGGGATTCTCTATAGACGAGCTGAAGGGAATCTCTATAGACGGAGTCTCCATAGACGAGCTGAAGGGAGTCTCCATAGATGAGCTAAAGGGAGTCTCTATAGACGGGCTGAAGAGAGTCTTTATAGACGACCTGAGGGGAGTCTCCATAGACGACCTGAGGGGAGTATCTATAGACGAGCTGAAGGGAACCTTTATAGACGACCTGAGGAGAGTCTCTATAGACGACCTGAGAGGAGTCCCTATAGACGACCTGAGGGGAGTCACTATAGACGACATAAGGGGAGTCTCTATAGACGAGCTGAAGGGAGTCTCTGTAGACGAGCTGAAGGGAGTCTCTGTAGACGAGCTGAAGGGAGTCTCTGTAGACGAGCTGAAGGGAGTCTCTGTAGACGAGCTGAAGAGAGTCTCTATAGACGAGCTGAAGGGAGGCTCTATAGACGAGCTGAAGGGAATCTCTATAGCCGAGCTGAAGAGAGTCTCTATAGACGAGCTGAAGAGACTCTCTATAGACGAGCTGAAGGGAGGCTCTATAGACGAGCTGAAGGGAGTCTCTATAGCCGAGCTGAAGAGAATCTCTATAGACGAGCTGAAGGGAGTCTCTATAGCCGAGTTGAAGGGAGTCTCTATAGCCGAGTTGAAGAGAGTCTCTATAGACGAGCTGAAGGGAGCATCTATAGACAAGCTGAAGGGAGTCTCTATAGACGAGCTGAAGGGAGTTTCTATAGACGTGCAAAATTAATACGGCTATGCAGGATAGCTTTAACTGACACAAGATCAGCAGTTAAAGTCGGAAAGGACCTCTCGGAGCCCTTTAATGCCGAACGTGGATTCAGACAAGGTTACAGTTTGTCGTGTGACATTTTTAACATCCTGCTGGAGAAGGTCATACGAGAGGCAAATGTGAACAGAAATTGCACTCTGTACACCAAACAACACATGTTACTCGCCTACGCCGATGACATCGAAATAATGGGTCGAACACTGAGAGCGGTAACAGCCACCTTTGAACAAATTGAGAAGGAGTCTGCCAAAGTGGGTCTGGCAGTAAACGGCGAGATGGTATCAAGCTGATGGTATCAACGCGAAAGACGTCCAGTAGACTCGAACCAACTGAGGAACTTGAGAACTACAGCTTCGATGTAGTAAAAGATTTTATATACCTTGGTATCGCCATAAACAAAACGAATGACATCAGTTTTGAAATTCGGAGAAGGATAGTGATGGCCAACAGATGCAACTACGGTCTGAGCAAACAACTCAAAAGCAAGGTCTCACACTCTACAAGACGCTGATACTACCCGTGCTGTTATATGGATCTGAAGCATGGGTACGTGCGCAAGCAGATGAGGCAGCTCTTGGCGTCTTTGAGAGAAAAATTCTCCGAAATATCTGTAGGCCGATCTGCGTTGACGGTGAATATCGGCGTCGAATGAACCATGAGCTGAAGCAGCTATTCTCGGACATCGCCAGTGTTAGACGTATTGAGCTGCAGCGACAACGTTGGCTAGGTCATATTGTGAGAATGGATGAAGATGCCCCAGCCCGAAAGGCCGCATTCTTGTAAAAAAAAGTACAAATCGCTATTATGATCCGATTTCGATGAAATTTGGTACAGCTCACTTAATTTACCCAAAAACAAACCATATTGAAATTGGAATAAAATCGATTTAGATATAGCTCCTATATATATTTTCTTCCGATTTAAGGTAAATGGTGCGCCAAAGTCCTTAAATATCTTGTGATTTGCACGATGTTTGGCATAGCGTACTAAATTACGTCTAGAATGATGTGTGCTAAGTTTCGTGAAAATCGGTTCAGATTTAGATATAGCTATATCGTCCGATTTTATGTTATCGTCCGATTTTATGTTAATGGAGCACGAAAGCCCCCATATATTTTTCGAAAACGTCTGTTAGGAAACTATGTTCAATATACCGAAAGTGGTGAAGGATATCATATAATCGGCCCAGTCCGACGTTTCAAAATGAAATCTACAATTTTCAAATTTTCTCTTCTGCTTGCAGAGCATCAAACATATATTACTTTACTGTCTTCCCACCATCTTGCCCTTCGGTCATATGTCTCCCATCCATATCATCATGTTTTGGCCATTGTCATTCAATGGTGCAAAACAACAACAACAACAATCTCATCTTTTAATTGTTTATTCTTAGAAGTGTTTTCATAACTTGTTTTCTTATTGTTTCTTTGCTTCTTTTCTCCTTAATCATCATATTCTTCTCTATTGTTATTTGTCATGGATAATAACAACAACTAGTGACACTTTAGATTCATTCATTCATTCACTCAGTCATTCACTTTCACTTTGTCCCCTTCGCACATTGTTTTTTTCTCTCATTTTTTTCAATTTGTATTGTTCCTGCTCAACTCTTTTGTTCGGGCTGCTGTTGTGTGGATGTCCACCACATTACTTTGCAAACTAAGCAGACTCTCATCAGGATCAGCAACGGATGCTGTTCATCATCAATGAGTCGAGGCCCTGCAAATCGTCCCAGTGTGGGCCACAAAACCCCCAAACCAACCAGCAAATAATTATTACTGCCATCATAATGACGTCAAGGTTGAATCCATCCATTTGTTGGCCATTGTTCAACAAATCTGGGGAGAAGAGGACGGGTTGGACCCATCGAGAGACAGAGAGACGGACAAGGAACCGAAAAAAAAACCACTGATAAAACACGACATTTTCATTCAGTCGTCCATTGTTGGCTGGCTGTTTGTTCCATTCAATGCATTCACAACAGGCTGGTTGAACGGATAACTGAACGGTCGGCTGACTGGTTGGTTGGCTGACTGTTTTTGAATGAATGGCTGACTGACTGTCTGAATGGCTAGCTAGAACTGTGAATATTTCTTTGGTTGGCTGCCTGCATGTAATCAACAACATTGGTGGCATGCAAAAAAGGACTCTTGGCTTTGCAGAGTTGCTGACGCCAACAAAACAATGAAAATCACAATTTCCTTGCCTATTTTACCCCGATTTCCAGCAACAATAAAATCTGGGCAATATTTCTAGCTATCAGCGCAAAATCTCCCAATATCATCAACAACAAGAAGACCTCCATGTAGCATAAAACTAACAACTTCTGCTGCTGCTACTGTTGAGAGATACTTTGGATATGTCGTTATCGTTGAAGTTGGTGCTCCGACCATTCTCCATCCTCCCTACGCCTCATCATAAAATATCCTTTTATGCAATGTCCATTGACCGTTTCCCATTGCCCCATTGTTTTGTATTGTTTGTGTTCCTTTTTTTCATTCATTCGTATTGTTGTCCATTTCCTTTACTCGTTTCTGTTTTCCCCCGACTTTATCATTATCCTTAACCACTGGAACAGCCAGTCAGCCATTCCTGCACTGCATACCATTGACTTGATTATCTTTATCTGGTGTCCAGTGGCATGTAATTATGACGCCGTTACGGCACTTGATGGTAACAAAGGACAAACCATTGTATGTGGAATGGAACTACAATAGCAGCAACAACAAAACGCCATGATGTTGACTTCTATTACAGTTTTTGATGTTGTTGTAGTTGCTATTGTTCGTGAGAGATAAGAGTTTATTAGTGGTTGTTGGTAAGGAAATGCGGTCTTATCTAAATGGAAAATCTTGACGAAGTGCAGAAAATATATTTCCAGTGCCTTGGAACTGGCAATAAAACTTGAGAAAGATGACTTTCTGAAAAGTGGATGAATGCCCTACATTAATTAAGGAATGTATTTTCTTAGTCGATTTATGCATGTCCCTCCGTCCGTCCGTATGTCTGTCTGTCCATGTTAAATTGTAAACACAGTACAGGTCGTATTTTCCGAATCGCATGAAATTGGGAAAAATCGGATCAGATTTAGATATAGCCCTTCCATATATTTTCGTCCGATTTATGGTAAATGGTGCACCAAAGTACCTAAATATGTTTCGATTTGCACGACATTTGGCATAGCGTACTGAATTGAGTCTAGAATGATAATTGGCAAGTTTCGTGATAATAGGTTCAAATTTCGATATAGCTCCCATATATATTTTCGTCCGATTTAAGGTAAACGGTGCACAAAAGTACCTATATATTTTTCGATTTGTACGAAATTTGGCATAGCGTACTAGAATATGTCTAGAACGATGTGTGTTAAATTTCGTGAAAATCGGTTCAGATTTAGATATAGCTACCATATATATTTTCGACCGATTTCAGGTAAATAGAGCACAAAAGTCCTTTTATATCCTTCGATTTGCACGAAATTTGGCATAGTGTACTGAATTGAGTCTAGAAAGATGTGTGGTAAGTTTCGTGAAAATCGGTTCAAATTTCTATATAGCTCCCATATATATTTTCGTCCGATTTTATGTAAATGGTCCACCAAAGGCCTTATATAAATTTCGATTTTCACGAAATTTGGCATAGCGTACTGAAGTATGTCTAGAACGATGTGTGTTAAATTTCGTGAAAATCGGTTCATATTTAGATATAGCTCCCATATATATTTTCATCCGATTTTAGGTAAATGGTGCACAAAAGTACCTATATATCTTTCGATTTGCACGAAATTTGACATAGCGTACTGAATTGAGTCAAGAATGATAATTGGCAAGTTTCGTGAAAATAGGTTCAAACTTCGATATAGTTCCCATATATATTTTCGTCCGATTTTATGTAAATGGTTCACCAAAGCCCTTATATAAGTTTCGATTTTCACGAAATTCGGCAGCGTACTAAAGTATATCGAGAACAATGTGTGCTAAATTCCGTAAAAATCGGTTCAGATTTTGATATAGCTCCCATATATATTTTCGTCCGATTTAAGGTAAATGGGGCACCAAAGAGCCTATATATATTTCGATTTGGCACAGCGTACAGAATTGAGTCTAGAACGATGTGTGCTAAGTTTCGAGAAAATCGGTTCAGATTTCGATATAGCTCCCATATATAATTTCGCACGATTTAAGGTAAATGGGCACCAAAGTTCCTTCGATTTGCACGAAATTTGGCATATCGTGCCGAATTGAGTCTAGAACGATGAGTGGTAAGTTTTGGGAAAATCGGTTTAGATTTCGATATAGCTCCCATATATATCTTCGTCTGATTTTAGGTAAATGGTGCACCAAAGTCCCCATATATCCTTCCTTGCATGAAATTTGGCGTAGCGTTCTGAATTGAGTCTAAAATGATGTGTGGTAAGTTCCGGGAAAATCGCTTCAGTTTTCGACATACGTCCCACATATACACACACACTTCTTCGATTTTACATAAATGATGCACTAAACTCCTAATGTTTGTCCGATCAACAAACATTAGGAGTTTACTGAACATACTGAGACTTGAATGATGTTATTGCGATTTGTTGAAATTGGTGAGGATGCAGCCAAGGCTTCACTATGTATTTCGAACGATTGAGATTGATATTAAATTTTTAACAGTGCAGTCGTGCAGTCGTTTCCTTAAATGTGTCCCATGGTACGCAGACGACTCTAAATCTGTCCGAATGAAATTAAATTTAGCATAGGTTGCAAAAAGGCATGAGTATATTCCTTCGAGGGAACCTGCAATTGTAATGATACATATGTACAATATACACAAAGTGGTGAAGGGTATCATATAGTTGGCCATGTCCGAATTTACTACTTTCCTTACTGGTTTTAATTGGATTTTTTTCTTTTCAAAATTATACATTAAACCAGTGAGCGGAGCAATATAGTTGGACGGGGCCGACCATACTATACCCTACACAACTACCACGTAACTCAAATTTTCTGCGGATGTTTATTCCGAGCCTGGGCAATTTGGTGATATTTTTACCCTCTGGCCCGATTAGAGATAAACAGCACCTCTTCCTCACACTGACATATTTTCCGAATATTACGAGTATTCAGTACAGCTACTGTACAGATTCCCTTCACCGTGAGTTGTGTTGTGATGTTCGGCTTCCATTTGTTGTCTATAGATTATTATGTCATTCCAAAATTATTATCTGATCATCACCGAAAATTATATTCGTTGTCCTTGACCATAACTGGAACCTCATGGAACATTTCAAAGCAATCAGCACTATATTTTCGCCCTCTAGTTTGATAATGGGTTGCAAAATAATATCTGAATACGTAAGCACCTGTAAATATTTAGATTTAACTCCCACATCCGGGCACATACAACAATATAATTGGTATCAATTTAAAGGACATCCACTTCTCTTGGATATATTATCACTTTTCGGGTCTATGTCCTTCATGGGTAAATATGTACATCATAGAATACAAATTTTGTAATTTTTCACACAAAAGTCAGGGTCCATTTGACCTGCTAAATATTGACCGATCTTTATGAAAACAGGCATGTTTGTTCCTTGGCCAGATCCCCTTCTCCATGTGAAAATTCGCGAAGTTTGCGCCATAATTGCGGCCTCTAGAACAACCACAAAAACCGAAAAAAAGTAAGTATTTGGTCCATTTTCCCTAAATATTAACAGATCTTTCCCAAAACCAATAAGGGGTCTTCATTGGCCAAAACCCATCCTACATGCAAAATTTCGTGAAGTTTGGTCCATAACTGTGGCCTGTATTGTGTTTACAAATTATAATGGACAGACGGACGGACACACATGTTTAGATCGACTCAGCTAGTCGAGATATGACGAACGGTATACTTAATAGTGGGTCTAGGACCAATATTTCGCGGCGTTACAAACTTTTGGGGCTGCAAAAAGCTATAATATCCTGACAACATAGTTATGTAGGGTATAAAAAATATCTCGTTTATAGAGACTCCCTACAGCTCGTGTATAGAGACTCCCTACAGCCTGTCTGCACAGGCTCCCTTTAGCTGTGTCTATTAACACTCGCTCCAGCTGATCTATTAAGACTCGCTACAGCTGGTCTATTAGGACTCCCTTCAGCTCATATATCAATACTCCCTTCAGCTCGCCGAAAATACTCCATTCAACTCGTCTCCCGTCAGGTCACCATATACAATTTTCCGTAAATAAAATATGGTCAGAAGATAAATCCTCAAAATTTGGAATACCCTCCACAGATTACTATTTAAAGATAGAAAATTTGCCAGAGATCACCCAAAAATAGAATTGAGTGTATTCTTCCAAATTTTATTATTTTTGTTTCCAGTTCGATTCCCTTGTATTGATAACCTTATTAGTAACGATGGACCGATGGATGAGAGTTCACATTACCAAATTATCTTCTACACTTCCTCTGTGGATAGACAATTTTCCGTAGATAATATTTCCGAATTTTTTATACATAGAATTTCGAATGTTTTCCAAGGGAGTTTCTAAAAATTAATAGGTTTTCAAAAAATTTCCAAAGACCAACTGAAGGTATTCTCACAATTCCGAAGCTATAAAACATTGCTTTCATTTTAAAGACACCCATTTATAATTTATGTACTTTTATTTCGACATTTTATGAGCCATTAACATTTAATAAGGTCCCTCAGAATGTACTCCTAAAAAATTTGTCCATTTAATTTTAATGTTTTATTACTTAACCATGTTATACGATGCAAATAAAGCCACCTCCTTCTCCACCCCCCTAACCCCTATTTAAAAAGATAATTATAAAATGTGTTTACCTGTGAACATTTCATTTTAATTTTAATTACACACTTCACCTGTTTTATATTGCCATCCTTGGGGAGAGAGAGATAAAGAGAGGGAGAGAGAGAGGGGCGGGAGACAGAGATATAATCATTCTTTACACTCAAGTCTCTATTTCACCCCAGTGGATAATTTTTTTGACATTTTTTTGGAAGGGAAAATAAAAAATGTATGTATGTGTGTAGGTGTGTAAATGCCATCTGTGAAGAACCCCAGGATTAATTTTAGAAAAAAAAATTAGAGGGAATTTATCTTGAAGAACATGTTTTTAAAAATAATTCCCGCTACTGTCTGTGCGTTAATAAAATTTGAATTAGAACAGGAAGCGGATGGTTTGCCGTTGCCTGTCATAATCCCTTAATTGCTTATTAATGGAAATTCATTTTTAAAATGACAAGGCAAAAAATGTAAAAACGTAAATGGAAAACGAATGCTTGCGTCAATTGTAAAAATTCATCATTCAAATTGTCATTTGTTGGCACTCAAACCCCAAATGTCCCCAACCACAAGGCAAAAAAAAACTGAATATGTCATCATTCACAATAATTAGTCTTAATCATTTGGCCAAGAATTGCCAGTAAATGGTTATTTTGCTAGTGGAAGGAAGGGGGTTTCCTTGTAACTAATATTTACCTACAGAGATAGTTACACCCTGTCTCTCTCTCTCTCTTGTCCCCACTGTTTTCATTTTCAAAATTTTCTTTTTTTCTGTGGATTTTTATTCACACAACTTTATGAATATTTAAAATAATAATTTCAAAAATGATAATCCATTTCCATGCAGCTGTATGGCTGGCTGGCAGGTTGTTGCATGCCACCAACTAATATTGCACTGCAATGCCATAGTAATTTGAAAAAAAAAACATATAAGAGAAGGAGAGTAGGGGCACCATCAACCAGGGAACAATTTGTGACAATTTCAAAACGAAGTCTAGAGTACCCCTATGAACCAAAGCAAATATAATATTTTAGTTAATTATTTTTTTAGATTTTTTCTCTTTTCGTTTTTTTTCTCTCTCTTTTTTAGAGTGCCATAATTTATACTTCGAACATGTCCTGGGCAGTAGTCAACTTGGGTTTTTTGTTGTGCCAAATGTAACATGACAGCCACCAACCACTTGAATTTTAATGACAGGATATACAAAGCAACAATAACAAGAACAACAAGAAAAAAACATTGAACTAATATAGGCCATCGTCATGGTTCCAACCATTCTACTTTACTCAGGGGTGTAATTTGATTTTATTTCTCATTCGGAAGGACATTTTGTGTGCACGCAGAGTAAAAATATCACTAAATTTAAATTGCTAAACAAGTTAGAAACCATAAACAAAGCAACATGTTTTACATAGCGATTTTGTTCGGATTTCAAGTTTTCAAAATTAATTAATTTTTTTTAATTAAAATATTTTTAAACCCTACACAACTATGTTATCAGGGTATTATAGCTTTGTTCAGCCCCAAAAGTTTGTAACGCCGCGAAATATTTTTTTACCCACCTTTATTTCCGATTATATCAGCTACTTTACGGAGGAAGAGCTTTTCTGTACATTATAATTTGTAAACACGATACAGGACACAGTTAATTTTTTGTCCATTTTTCTGGTCGCTCCAATTATGGCCCAAACATCGCGAATTTTTGAATGGAGAAGGGGATAGGGCCAAAGAATAAGAGTGCCTGTTTTGATAAAGATCGGTCAATATTTAGCGGGTCAAATGGACCCTGACTTTTGTGTGAAAAATTACAAAATGTGTCTATACCGTATATATATGAAGAACATTGACCCATATATAAATAGTATATCAAAGATGAGTTTACCTTTAAACGATACCAAATATATTACACACCAGGATATCTAGAAATAATTCCATCCTCAGTAGGCACTGCAAAATTTCATAACAATCGGACAAACATCAAGTTCTTGGTGCTCCATTGACCTAAAATCGGTAGAAGCTATATATATGAGAGCTTTATCAAAATCCGAAACAATTTCAACAAAATATAACAAACGTAATTTTAAGCTCAAATCAAAACGATATGCAGTATTTCGTGAAAATCGAACCAAAATAGGGCCTTTGGGACACCATTTACTTAAAATCGGCTGAATATATATATATGGGAGCTATATCTAAATCTGAACCGATTTCAACGAAATTGCTCACACGTCAATCTAAACTCAATTCAAGGCGTTATACAATATTTCGTGAAAATCAAACCAACATGAGTCCCTTGAGGCACCATATACCTAAAATCGGACGATAATATATATGGGAGCTATATCTAAATCTGAACTGATTTCAACGAAACTTAACACACTTCATTGTAGACACAATTCAACATGTTATGCAAACTTTAGTTTCAATCGGTCAAACTTCAGGCATTTGGTGCACCATATACCTAAAATAGGCCAAAAATATATATGGGAGCTATATCTAAATCTGAACCGATGTCAACAAAATTTCTCACACATCAATCTATACTCAATTCAAGGCGTTATACAATTTTTCGAGAAAATCGAAGCAACGTGAGGCCCATAAACCTAAAATCGGACAAAAATCTATATGGGAACTATATCTAAATCTGAACTGATTTCAACGAAACTTAACACACATCATTGTAGACTCATTTCAAGACGATTTGCAAAATTTCAACTCAATCGGACAAATTTTGCGTATTTGGTGCACCATTTACATAAAATCGGACGAAGCTATATTATATGGGAGCTATTTAAAAATTGGAACCGATTCCTAACTAACTCAATATACTTTATGCTATTCTCAATTCGATATTATGTGCCAAATTGCGTTTCAATCGGACAAAATTTGGGTCTTTGGTGCAAATTTTACATAAAATCGGCTGAAAATATATATTGGAGCTATATTCAAATCTCAACCGATTTGAACGAAACTTAACAGACTTCATTTTAGATTCAATTCAATACGATATGCCAAATTTCGTATAAATCAGAAAAACTTTAGGTGTTTGGTGCACCATTTACTTAAAATCGGATAAATCTATATGGGAGCTATATTCAAATCTGAACCGATTTCAAAGAAACTTAACACACGTCTTTCTAGACTCAATTCAATATGATAAGCAAAATTTCATGTAAATCGAATAAACTTCGGCTCTTTGGTGCATAATTTCCAAAAAATTTGACGAAGCTACATATGGGAATTATATCAAAATCTGAACCGATTCCCATCTAACTCAACATACTTTATGTTATACTTAATTCTGTACTTTGTGTCAAATTTCGTATCAATCGGACAAACTTCGGGACTTTGATGCATCATTTCCAAAAAATCGGACGAATATATATATAGGAACTATATCATAATCTGCACCGATTTGACCGAAACAAACCGAAACAGTGGTACGCTGTGCTAAGTTTCGTCTCAATCGGACATACCTTGAGAATTTGATGCCATTTGCCATTGACCTAAAATCAGACCATAATATATATGACAGACATATCTAAATCTGAACCGATTTCAGCGAAACTTAAAACACGATATTTTAGAGCCAATACGGTACGCAGTGCAAAATTTCATGTCAATCGAACAAACATAGGGCCTGTGGTTCACCATTTATATATAAACGGACGGATGGGAGCTATATCAAAATCTGTAAAAAACTTCTTTCAGCTCTTCTCCAAAGGATCATTTTAGCTCTCCTCCAAGAGCTCCCTTTGCTTTCTCTATATAGACATCATACAGCTCGTATAAAAACAGTCCCTTTAAGTCGTCTATAAAGACTTCTCGCTCGTCCATAGAAACTACCTCCGGTTTGTCTATAAAGATTCTCTCGAAGTCGCTTATAAAAACTACCTTCGAAACATCCACCGAGTAGCCTAAAAAAATTCCCTTCAGAAAAGTCTTCCATCAGCCCACCCGGCTCGTCTATAAAGACTCACTTCCGTTCGTTGAAAAGACTTCCTTTAGTTCTCTCCTATAAATACCGCCTCCGAGTGGACTGTAAAGACTTCCTTCAACTCATCAGGCTCGACTATTAACACTCCATTAAGTTCGACTATAGAGACTCCTTTCAACTCGTGTATATAGGCTCTCCTCAGCAAGCCTCTATCAAGACTCCCTTCGATTCATGGAAAAATACTCCCTTCAGTTCGTCTAAAACACTTTTCTACAGCCCATCCGGCGGAGTCTATAAATACTCCCTCCAGCTCTACTATAAAGAGTACTATAAACTTCCCCATAAAGACTCCCTCCGAGACGTATATAAAGATTTCTTGAACTTATCAGGCTGCATTCAGTTCGACTATAGAGGCTGCTTTCAACTCGTCTATGAAGGCTCCCTTCAGCTCGTATTTAAATGCTCCTTTCGATTCATCTTTAAATACTCCCTTCAGTTCGTCTAAAACACTTTTCTTCAGCCCATCCGGCGGAGTCTATAAAGACCCCCTCCAGCTCTACTATAAAGAGTACTATAAACTTCCCCATAAAGACTCCCTCCGAGACGTATATAAAGATTTCTTGAACTTATCAGGCTGCATTCAGTTCGACTATAGAGACTGCTTTCAAGTCATCTGTGAAGACTCCCTTCAGCTCGTCTATAAAAGCTCCCTTCAGTTTATCTTTAAATACTTCCTTCAGTGCGTCTAAAAAAATTTTCTTCAGCCCATCCAGCTCTTCTATTAAAACTCCATTCAGTTCGACTATAAAGCTCTCCCATAAAGACTCCCTTCGAGTCGTCTTAAAGACTTCCTTCAGACCATACGGTCTTTCTATTAAAACTATCGACTATAGAGACTGCCTTCAGTTCGTCTATAAAGACTCCGTTCAGCTCATCCATAAATACGCCTTTCAGTTCATCTAAAAAGACTTATTTTTGCACATTCGGACTTCATATAGGAGAGCTGTATGTATTCTTCTTCGTGTAGAAGAGTTGCAGGTATTCTTCTTCCTGTGGAAGAGCTGCAGGTATTTTTCTTCCTATGGAAGAGCAGCAGGTATTCTTCCTAGGGAAGGTCAGCTGGTATTCTTCTTCCTATAGGAAAGCTGGCTGTAGTTTCCTTCATATAGGAGAGCTGTATGTATTCTTCTTCGTGTAGAAGAATTGCAGGTATTCTTCTTCCATTGGAAGAGGAATACCTGAAGACTGCCTTTAGTTGGTCTATTAAGATCCACTTCAGCTCTCCCATAAATTCACCCTTTATATATCCAATAGGGACTCCCTTTGGCTCGTCTATAAATACTGTCTTGAATTCGTCTATGGGGTATCGCTTCAGCTCGTCTATAATAAACTTATGGGCGTCTTTTTGGTCATAAAATATATCTTCTATTCAGAGAAAATGTTTTCTTTTCATGGAATTCCTCTTATTTTCATAGAACCCCTCTTTCCAAGTTATGTTCACCGATGCGTATAATTTATGTCACAACGTATACGCATCCTCTAGCTGTATTATAATTACAATTTCGAAATCAGTTGGCATTTCACTCAAGTTTACTTTTCCATTTAAATAAATAATTCAATAATTTTATTTAATTTAATATTTTTTGAAGTGCAATGCAAATATTTCTTTTCAATTGAAATTTAATAAACTCTACTCCCCCACACACATGAACAAACATACACACACACGCTTAACACTACTACCGCAACTACTACTTGAACTTTGGGATATTAGTTGTTATATAATTACATTAGAATAATAACAACAAAACAACATACAAATAAATACGCATACATATCGTATGGATTAAATCGATACTGGGCGGAAAACAACAACATTGGCATAAATAAACACACACACACAAATAACATAATGTTGTTTGCCGATCTTGTTGTTGTCGTTGTTATTAGAAATTCGCCATTGCTTTCACTAACACTAATCGGGACTTCCTGTACAACAACAAAACAAATTATTTACAAATTTTGAGTTGCATATTTTAAAATTCTGTCAATTTAGGTAGAGCATCGCTTGAAATTTGTAGTGGAGTAGTTGTTGTTGTTTTGCTGCTGCTGCTGTTGAAAAACAAATTAATTTCAATATTTGCGGATTTTTTGGTTAACTAAATAAATTTGATTGGGAATTTATTTTTTGTGGTCAGTGGAAACCGCATCGAACATGCCACTCATCAATTAAGAATATTTGTAAAAATTTGGTTTTTAAATGATTTTGGAAATTTCCAAACAAGAGGAAAAATAATTTTTATCGTTTAATTGAACACTTAATTAAATTAATCGAAAAATGTGGTTGGCAATAGAGGATAAGCTTAGAACAGGACAACATGGATATTTTTTGTCAATTTCTTTACGTTTATAGCGATATATGTGTGGATTTATTGAAGAATGTGTGGATTTATTGAAGAAGGTCTCCAATAATTTTTAAACAATATTTTCCAAGGCTCAACCTTTAGCGTGGATTTTTAAAAAAATATTATTTCAAGGCTCAACCATAGCTTCGAGTTTAAGGGAACCCCACCCATTCTCGATTTTAATTTTTCAAGATTTTCAATGGGCTGGGAAATCAATACCAATGCTTGTTAAGGTTTGTAACTTTGCACATATATATTTGAAGATTTAAAAGAGAAGAAAAATAATTTACAAAAAAATATTGTTTTGTTGTTGTTTTTTTTTAAAGAAAATTTATTTGATGGCCTGAGAATGGTTTGTATTTAAAAAAAGTATAAATATATTTCGATATATACATTATTTTTTCTATGCATACAGAAGGCGTGGATTTTTAAAGAATATTTTTTCCAGGCCCCATAAAAGGCATGGATTTTCGAATTATATTTTTATAGGCCTTACAGAAGCGTGGATTTTTAAATATTATTTTTTCAAAGTCTACAGAAAGCGTGAATTTTTTAAAGAATATTTTTGCAAGGTCTAAAGAGGTCTGTGGATTTTTTAAATAATATTTTTTCAAGGCTCAGACAAGGTTTGGATTTAAAAAAAATATATAAATATATTTCGACATATACATTATTTTTTCTATGCATACAGAAGGCGTGGATTTTTAAAGAATATTTTTTCTAGGCCCCATAAAAGGCATGGATTTTCGAATTATATCTTTTCTAGGCCTTACAGAAGCGTGGATTTTTTAAGAAATATTTTTACAAGGTCTACAGAAGGCGTGAAGTTTTTCAAAGAATATTTTTTCTAGGCCTCAGACAAGGCGTGAATTTGTAAAGAATATTTTCCCGCCCTTAAAGAGGCGTGGATTTGTAAAGAATTTTTTCCCGCCTTTAAAGAGGCGTGGATTTGTAAAGAATATTTTCCCGGCCTTAAAGAGGCGTGGATTTAAAATATACTTTTCAAGGTCTCAGAAAAGACATGGATTTTTAAAGTGTATTTTTAAGGTCTACAAGCGTGGATTTTTAAAAGATTTTTTTTAAGGCCTATCCAACAAGACATGGCTTTTTACACCCTTCACCACACTGTGGTACAGGGTATTATGTCATTGTGCATATGTTTGTAACAGGCAAAGGGAAACGAGATAGACACATGGTTTCTTTTGAGAATATGCAAAGAATCACTTTCTGAGTCGATTTATACATGTCCGTCCGTCTGTCCATGTTAAATTGTAAACAAAGTGCAGGTCGCATTTATGATCCGATTTGGATGAAATTTGACACAGCTCACTTATTTGGCCCAAGGACGAACCCTATTGAAATTGAAGAAAATCGGTTCAGATTTAGATATAGCTCCCATATGCATATATTTTCGTCCGAGTTAAGCTAAATGGGGCACCAAAGTTGGCATAGAGTACTGAATTAGGTCCAGAATGACGTGTGTGAAATGATGCACCAAAGTCCCTATATTCCTTTCGATTTGCGGGACATTTTGCATAGTGTACTGATTTGAGTCTATAATGACGCATGTTAAGTTCCGAGAAAATCAGTTCAGATTTAGATATAGATCCCATGTATTTTTTCGTCCGATTTTAGGTAAATGTGCACAAAGTCCCTATATATCCTTCGATTTGCACGAAATTTGGCACAGAGTACTGAATTGAGTCTAGAAAGATGAGTGTTAAATTTCGTGAAAATCGGTTCAGATTTAGATATAGCTCCCATATATATTTTCGTCCGATTTACGGTAAATGGTGTACCAAAGACCCAATATATCTTTCGATTTGCACGAAATTTGGCACAGCAGTCTAGTTTCCTGAAAATCGGTTCAGATTTAGATATAGCTCCCATATATGTTTTCAACCGATTTACGGTAAATGGTGCACCAATGACCCTATATATCTTTCGATTTGCACGAAATTTGCCACAGCGTACCTAATTGGGTCTAGAATAATGTGTGTAAAATTTCTTGAAAATAGGTTCGGATTTAGATATAGATCCCATATATATTTTCGTCTGATATAATGTAAATAGTGCACCAAAGTCCCTATTTATCTTTTGATTTGCACGAAGTTTGGCATAGCGTACTGAATTGGGTCTAGAATAATGTGTATAAAATTTCTTGAAAATAGGTTCGGATTTAGATATAGCTCCCATATATATTTTCGTCCGATATAATGTAAATGGTGCACCAAAGTCCCTATATTTCTTTCGATTTGCACGAAATTTGGCACAGCGTAATGAATTAACCTAGAATGATGTGTTTTAATTTTCCTGAAAATCGGTTCAGATTTAGATACAGCTCCCATATATGTTTTCGTCCGATTTTATGTAAAAAATTTCTATATATATTCGGTTTTCACGAAATTTGGCATTGCGTAATGAATTAAGTCTAGAATGATGTGTTTCCTGAAAAAGTTCAGATTCTGTTACAGCTCCCATATGGTGAATATACATGGTGCAACAAAGTCCCTATATAGCCTTCGATGTGCACGAAATTTGGCATTGCATTCTGAATTAAGTCTAGAACGATGTGTTTCAAAGAAGCGACTTCTGTTAGGATCCCATCTGGTGAATATACCCAAAGTGGTGATGGGTATCATATAGTCGGTCCCCTTACAACTTTACTACTTTCCTTACTGGTTTTATTTTATCATATTTAGTATTATTTATTTATTTATTTTTTTTTTTTCTTACTTAAATTCGGTACTTTTTATCTGATGGGCCGGCCATATTTTTTGAAGCCGCAAAAAAATCCTAGTCAAAATCATAAAATAATTATCGGTTATGGTATTTTATCCTCATATATTTAACGAATTTGTCCATGAGTTTCCTCAATCCCCTTTTAATACCCCATTAAATCGCCAGCCATGAATTGATACATAAACCTAGCCGAACATTTAAAATATCATCAATTACAGCATTTATTAAGTAACAAATTTCACTGCGTTAATAACATAATTTTTTGCCATGCAATTTGTTGTTGTTGTTTATTTTTCTTTAATAAGGATATATATTCTGCTGCTGTTGTTGTTTTTGCTATTGTTGTCAATTTGTGTGTTGCTACTGATTTTGTGACATTATTGCAGTCAGATTTTTTGTTGCCCGGTTCACAATTTACACACAGCACAGCAGCTGTGTCTGTCTGTCTGTCAGTCTGGCTCGGTACACAAAAGACCATTTTGGGCCACGATTTTTGTTTGTCGTTGTAAAAAACGAGGATAGAGGGAGACTGGGTGAGTGGTTGATAGAAGGACATGGTACAAATTCCCGCATGTTTTATTTTTTGAGCAAGGTCCAAAGAGCCAAACATGTTTTAATTATCCTGCATCCCAAATTATTACAACAATAGCAATAACAACGACAACATCGACAACAACAACATGGCAAATATACATCTCATAAAATATTAATGATCGTCGTCGCTTACAGCGGCTAAATGTTGAACGAGGCAACATTATTATTATGGCCATTATTGCCATTATTAATATGTTCGAATTATAACAAAATTGTTGTTGTTGCTGCTGCTGTTGTTGTTTAAAAATCGAAAATGGCAAATACTGATACCGGAATTTATGAATTTAAGTGATTTTTATTATCGGACTATTTACATAAATGCCTGAACGAGAGCAGTTAATTCGGATTGTGGGGCGGAATTAAGTTGCCTGTTTGTTTTTTTTTTATCAGCGAAATTAAAATAATGTTATTAATAAATGGAATATATTAAATGAAGTAATTACTTATAAATATTATATGAATGCTTAATCTAGTTTATGTTTCAATTGCTGGTATTAATTTGACAACATCGATAATCGATTTACAAAGAAGATTTTGTTTTAAAAATATTAAATATTTATATGAAATGAAATGCCGCGTAATTGGCAAGGATGTTTTGTTAAAGAATTAATGAAAATGTCATGAAAAATTCAAATAATTCAATGGTAAACCAGTAAGGAAAGATCAAAAGTCGGACGGAGCCGGATACGCTTCACCACTTTAGATACATACAATAGATGACAATGTGTAAAATATCCTCTAGATAGAAGAGACATAACATCATTGGAATCGGACGATAAAAAAAAATTGTGATCTATATAGATAGATGCACCAATAAAAAGCCAATACTCATACCATTCAGAAATCTATGAAAAATTGCATGCCAATCGAACAGACTTTAATTTTTTGGTGTAACATTTGCATTAAGGGGACCCCACCCATTCTCGGGGTCAATTTTTTTTATACCCTTCGCCACTCTGTGGTACATGGTATTATGTCTTTGTGCATATGTTTGTAACAGGCAAAAGGAAACGAGATAGACACATTGTTCCTTTTGAGAATATGCATAGAATCACTTTCTGAGTCGATTTATGCATGTCCGTCCGTCCGTCTGTCCGTCTGTAGATGTTAAATTGTAAACGAAGTACAGGTCGCATTTATGGTCCGATTTGGATGAAATTCGGCACAAGTCCTTATTTGGCCCAAGGACGAACCTAATTGAAATTGGATCAGATCGGTTCAGATTTAGATATAGCTCCCATATATATTTTCGTCCGATTTAAGGTAAATGGGGCACCAAAGTCCCTATATATATATTCCGATTTGCACGAAATTTGGCACAGAGCACTGAATTAGGTCCACAATTATGTATGTCAAGTTTCGAAAAAATCGGTTCCGATTTAGATATAGCTCCCATATATAGTTTCGCCCGATTTAAGGTAAATGGTTCACCAAAGTCCCTATATAACATTCGATTTGCATGAAATTTGGCATCGGGTACTGAATTAGGTGCAGAATGATGTGTGCCAAGTTTCGAAAAAATCGGTTCAGATTTGGATATAGCTCCCATATATAGTTTCGTCCGATTTAAGGTAAATGCTGCAACAAAGTCCCTAAAAATCTTTCGATTTGCACGTAATTTGGTATAGCTTACTAAAATAAGCCAAAAATAATGTGTGTTAAGTTTCCTGAAAATCGGTTCAGATTTTGATATTGCTCTCATATATATATTATCGTCCGATTTAAGGTAAATGGTGCACCCAAGACCCTATATATATTTCGATTTGCACGAAATTTGGCACATCGTTCTGAATTGGGTCTGGAGTCATGTCTGCCAAGTTTCGTGGAAATCGGTTCAGATTTGAATATAGCTCACATACATATTCTCATTTTTAAATCGATTTACATACTTTTGTCCCATTGTAACAAACGAATGACATGTATATGGATTGATCTAAGTCGGATCACATTTAGATAAGGATCACATATTTTTGTTCATCCAATGTCATACTAATGGTCCGAGGTCTGTTAGGATGCATCTGTTCAATGTACACATAGTGGTGAAGGGTATCATATAGTCGGCCTCGTCCGACTTTACTACTTTCTTTACTGTTTTTTTTTTTTTTTTTTGATTTTATTCGAATCTACACTAATTCAAGAATGTCCCTACAAAATTTCAAGTGAAAATCTCAAGAACTCTTGAAGATATAGCCGATAAATGGGGCACCAAAGTCCCTATATATATATTCCGATTTGCACGAAATTTGGCACAGAGCACTGAATTAGGTCCACAATTATGTATGTCAAGTTTCGAAAAAATCGGTTCCGATTTAGATATAGCTCCCATATATAGTTTCGCCCGATTTAAGGTAAATGGTTCACCAAAGTCCCTATATAACATTCGATTTGCATGAAATTTGGCATCGGGTACTGAATTAGGTGCAGAATGATGTGTGCCAAGTTTCGAAAAAATCGGTTCAGATTTGGATATAGCTCCCATATATAGTTTCGTCCGATTTAAGGTAAATGCTGCAACAAAGTCCCTAAAAATCTTTCGATTTGCACGTAATTTGGTATAGCTTACTAAAATAAGCCAAAAATAATGTGTGTTAAGTTTCCTGAAAATCGGTTCAGATTTTGATATTGCTCTCATATATATATTATCGTCCGATTTAAGGTAAATGGTGCACCCAAGACCCTATATATATTTCGATTTGCACGAAATTTGGCACATCGTTCTGAATTGGGTCTGGAGTCATGTCTGCCAAGTTTCGTGGAAATCGGTTCAGATTTGAATATAGCTCACATACATATTCTCATTTTTAAATCGATTTACATACTTTTGTCCCATTGTAACAAACGAATGACATGTATATGGATTGATCTAAGTCGGATCACATTTAGATAAGGATCACATATTTTTGTTCATCCAATGTCATACTAATGGTCCGAGGTCTGTTAGGATGCATCTGTTCAATGTACACATAGTGGTGAAGGGTATCATATAGTCGGCCTCGTCCGACTTTACTACTTTCTTTACTGTTTTTTTTTTTTGATTTTATTCGAATCTACACTAATTCAAGAATGTCCCTACAAAATTTCAAGTGAAAATCTCAAGAACTCTTGAAGATATAGCCGATTTATTGTGTCACCATCAAGTGACGGCTAAAGGGCTTCTCAAACTTTAAACGCGTTTATCTCTTTTGCGAATGGCGGGCACGATAACTCAAAAACTAATAACCCAATCGATTCCAAATTTTTACACGTTTGGCTGTGAGTGTATAGCTATCTTATGAACTAGGATAAAGCCAATCGGTGAAGATCTTCCTTATTTTTAACTTGGTTTTTGGTCAAAAATCGGCGATTTTCCAAAAATATTTTTTCAAAGGTTTGCCATTTTGTTAATTTTTGAGCGAAGTCAATAATCCTAGTTCATACGAGAGCCAGACATGTACTCTTTCTAAGACCGTTGAAATTTTCGGATTCCGATGTTCCAGTGAGGAGTTATCATGTCCGCCATCAAAAATAAGGATTTTTCTTTAATTACAATAAACAACAACAAAACAATTACACAATTTGTTTGTAAATTATTTTTCTTCTCTTTAAAATCCTCAAATATATATGTGGAAAGTTACAAACCTTAACAAGCATTGGTATTGATTTACCAGCCCATTGAAAATCTTGAAAAATTAAAATCGAGAATGAGGGGGTTCCCTTAAATCCAGCAAAATTATGTATGGGGGCTATATCTAAATCTGAAACGACTTCAACTAAAGATCACATACATCAAACTGGACTTAATTAAGTACGCTGTGCCAAATTTCGTCACAATCGGACAAAAATTGGGAGTTTGGTGCTCCATTTACATAAAATCGGACAAAGCTATATATACGAGCTAAATATAAATCCGAAGCGGTTTCAATGAAATTTAACACACTCTATTCTAGCCTCAACTCCATAAGTTATACCACATTACGACATAAACGGACAAAAATTAGAAGTTTGGTCCACCATTTAGATAAAGTCGAACGAAGCTATATATATGAGCTATATATAAATCCGAACCGATTTCAATGAAACTTAACACACTTTATTCTAGTCTCAATTCCATAAGTTATGCCAAATTTCGTCAAAATCGGACAAAAATTGGGAATTTGGTGCTCCATTTACATAAAAGCAGTCGGAGCTATATATAGGAGCTATATCTATATCTGATCCGATTTCAATGAAACTTAACACACTTTATCCTAGTCTCATTTACATACGTTATGCCAAATTTTGTCTCTCAATCGGACAAAAAATGGGGGTTCGGTGCACAATTTACATAAAGTCGGACGAAGCTAAATACGAGGGGCTATATCTAAACCGATGTCATAAAATATCAGCGTTGCATGTGGAATATTTGACACTTATCTTTAAAGACCACAACGATCAAATCTTCTGTAATACGAAATTCTGTTCAAAGTATTTTGAACATGCTGACGTCTGGCAAGAAGAGCTGACAAAATTAGTTTCTGTTCAAAACATTTTCAATAATGAGTATAGTCGGACGTGTAGGGCCCTACACAACTACCACTGAACTATAATTTTGTGCAAATTTATATTCCGAGTGTGGCCCAAATTTTGCGATATTTGCATCCTCTTGATCGATTATAGGTATACAGCTGCTCTCTTTTTACCCTGACATATTTTCCAATGTGTAGTTGACCCTCTAAATATTAACTGAGAATTTTTAAAACAACCATTCTAAATAATTGGCCGTGTAACATTTGTGATGTTCGGCTTACAATTTTTCATTACCTTAATTAGGGGATTTTTGGAAAATATTTTGATGGTACATTGTGTCGTATGAGTTCTGTCAATACTTATACGACACCCGTGTTAATTGTTTTTAATATTCTAAATTTAAATTGTTGGATGTTGAAATATTTTGTGTTACCAAGAAAAGCATATACATTTTTATCTAATCTAAATCGACTTAGAAAGTGATTCTATGTATATTCTCAAAAGGAACCCTGGGTCTATCTCGTGTAAAGGGTGAAGGGTATAAATATTTATAGTGTGCTTTGTGTCGTATAATTGCTGTCAAAACTCATACGAATATAATATAATTCTCTGTAATTTTTTTAATACCCTACACAACTATGTTGTCAGTCTATTAAACCTTTGCGTAGCCCAAAGAGTTTATAACGCCGCTAAATATTCGTCCTAGACCCTTAAAGGGTCATATCTCGACTAGCTGAATCGATCTAGATATGTGTGTCCGCCCGTCCGTCCGTCTGCCCATCTGTCCAATATAATTTATAGGATGGGTTCTGCCCAATGAAGGTCCCTATTGTTGTTGGTAAAGATCGGTTAATATTTTGGGGATGGGATGACACAAATACTTAATTTTTGTCGGTTTTTCTGGTCGCTCCAGAGGCCGCAATTATTACCCAAACATCGTGAATTTTTGTATGGAGAAGGCGATCGGGCCAAAGAATAAGCATGCTTGTTTTGATAAAGATAAATTAATGTAGGACCCTAACTTTTGTGTGAAAAATTACACAATTTGTATTTTATAGCGTATATATTACTCCTGAAGGGTAAAGACCCGGGTAGTTGATAGTATATCCAAGAGGAGTGGTTGGCCTTTAAATTGCTACCAATTATATTGTGTTAGGCACTCGGATGTGGAAGTTACACTTAAATATTTACAGGTGCTTACGTATTCAGATATTATTTTGCAACCCATTACCACACTGGAGGGTGGAAATATAACGCTAATCGCTTTAAAATGTTCCTTGAAGTTCCAATTATGGTCAAGGACAACACCTATAATTTTCGATAATGATTAGATAATAATTTTCTGATGAAGTAGATCGAAAATTTAAATTTTTGTGCTTTTTTCGAGTCGATATATTGGCCACAATTATAAGCCGGTCATCACAACTCAACCCACGGTGAAGGGAATATGGACAAGTAATTAGAAGGACTGTACTGAATATTAGTAATATTCGGGAAATATGTCAGTTTAAGCAAGAGGTGCTGTTGATCTCTAATCGGGCAAGAGGGTGCAACTATCACGAAATATTGTCCAGGTTCGGAATAACATATTATGTAAATTCTAAGGGTTTGTGAATCAAAAATAAAGCCAGTAAGGAAAGTAGTAAAGTCGGACTGGGTCGACTATATGTTACCCTTCACCACTTTGGGTATATTGTACATATGTATCCTTACAAATGTTCCTTCGAAGGAACATACTCATGTCTTTCTGCAATCAATGATAAATTTAATTTAGAGTCGTCTGCGTACCATGGGACAAATTTTTGGAAATGGATTTATAGCAAAATTGATACACGCTATTCGTTACGCGTTACGCAAATTTAATTTCAATCCGACACCCGTCCGAAATACATATGGAAGCTATGGCTGCATGTTCACCAATTTCAACAAAACCCAATAACGTCATTCAAATCTCACTTTGGTACCTTTTTCGTGTTAATCGGACAAAAATTAGGAGTTTGGTGTACCATTTATAAAAAATCGGACGAAAATATATATGGGAGCTATATCTAAATTTGAACCGATTTTCACGAAACTTAGCACACATTATTCTACTCTTAATTCAGTACGCTGTGCAAAATTTCGTACAAATCGATACATATTTAGGGGCTTTGGTGCACCATTTACCTTAAATCGAACGAAAATATATATGGGAGCTATATCTAAATCTGAACCGATTTTCACAAAACTTAGCACACATCATTACCGTCTTAATTCAGTACACTGTGCCAAATTTCGTGCAAATCGAAAGATACATAGGGACTTTGGTATACCATTTACCCTAAATTGGACGAAGATATATATGAGAGCTATATATAAATCTAAACCGATTTTTACGAAACTTAGCACACATCATTACCGTCTTAATTCAGTACGCTGTGCAAAATTTCGTACAAATCGATACATATTTAGGGACTTTGGTGCACCATTTACCAAAAATCGGACGAAAATATATATGGGAGCTATATCTAAATCTGAACCGATTTTCACGAAACTTAGCACACATCATTCTACTATTAATTCAGTACGTTGTGCCAAATTTCGTGCAAATCGAAAGATACATAGGGACTTTGGTGCACAATTTGTCTTAAATGGGACGAAAATATAATGGGAGCTATATCTAAATCTGAACCGATCATTTCCAATTTCTAGGGTTCTGTACTTTTTTTAAAGCCTTAGCAAAATCTTTCTCCCTTAGAAATTTTCAAATTTTGTTTAATTGCGTATTCTCAATAATTTATTCTTATCCTTCAAATATTTCTTCGAAAGTTATCAGTTATTGGTTACATTGACGATTATAACCGTCTTGTATCCTTATTACAATTTCCCTATTATCATTTCCTAATTAAAAATACCTCAATCCACAAAAATGTCATTGTTATGCCTAATATATATTTTTTCGGTTCATAAAACCGGGTTATAGATTTTAAATTACACACATATATATGTATGTATGTGTGATAAAAAAAAGGGGAAATTTTACCTTGTATTTATTTTTATTATTGTTGTGGTTGTTTGCTGTTTTTAGATGCTTAAAATGTTGTTGTCCTCATCATGATAATAATTTATATACGTATGTGAGGATGGATGTTATCCTTAAATATCCAAACAGACCAGACCAGGTCAGGGTGGTTGCCCTCACACTCAAACACACATACCCTCAATGCGTTGGCTGCTAACAATGTAGGTTGATTGGAGGTTTCTTTATGAGGTGTTTTTCACGTTACGTTACGTTTGAATTTTTTATTATTATTTTCTGTTGTTGTTGTTTATTTTTTTATATGTTTTTCGGTTTGTTGTAATCCTTGAGCGGGGGACAATGTGAATATTTGTGGTACACTCACGCACTTATTTATGGCGGGCGGTATATTTTTTCGCTTCACGCCAGCAACATGAATACAAATGACTTCGAGAATAAGGACGATCACGAGGACGACACCAACGATGAATGTGCTGAGGATGTGATGGGCTGCCGTGTGTCGAGCAGCCAAAGTGAGTTGAACACACGTGTGTTGTTGTTGCAGTTGTTGTTATTTGTGCGTTTATTTTCTTCATAAAATCCGCGATTTATTGATTATCGTTTTTTAGGTGGTATGCAGTAGGGGTTCTTGGTATTCGTTTTTTTCGTATTATTCACGTGATTTGTTGTTATTGTAGAAAAAAAAATTACAACTCTTTTGGGAGGATATTTTTTATGCCTTGTGAGTTGTCACGTCTGTTGTTTAAATTTCTGGGGGTTTTTCTTCTTCTTCTTTTTATTTTTTGTGAGGGCTTAAAATGCTTTAAACTGTTTTATTGGGGTTACGTTCGGAAGTACGTTTATTCTCTTGGCGATATTTTTCTTGTTTTGTGCGGTATATTTTTTTCTTTAAAAAGGCTTTTCACGCTTCAATAATTCACAATGATTCGTTTTTCCCCTAAATCCGCAAGTTTGAAATGAAAACTATGTTGTTGTTATTTTTTTTTCTTCTTCTCTGTTTTGGACTTAAGCCCAAGACCAGCCATTTGAACTCATTTTATAGGGTTTCACTTGGTTCGTTACACTGCACTTTGACTTGTTTTTTTTTTTTTTTTTTTTGCTGCTCCCCACCAACGATTCTTGTGGCTCGGGGTTTTTCTTTATTTTCTCGTTTTGTTTTTCTGTTCACATTATTCACATTTGCATGTTACCTTGATACGGTTTTTGCATCTTAATTTTGTTTTTTTTTTTCAAAAATTTTCATTACTCCTCTCAGCTGGCAGGCAGGCTGGGGTTCTAGACACGACCTACACTCGCTTCAGAAAAAAAAAACCCGACATGAAAACACTAGAAGGGTGTGGGAGGCCTGGTGCATTATATTCTTGTCGTTGTTTTTGTTATTTATTATTCATGAAATTTATTTAAATGAAAAATCCGCCGCACAACTGAAGAGCACTTCGGTTCAACCACTTCATTGATGTGTGTGTGTGATAATTTTTTTTTTCAAATATTTTCGACCGCTTTTACTTTCATTTTCTTTACACACTGTGTTTCATCATGAACATATTTCTCGGAATGCCACGTTTTTGCATTTCATTTAACACGATATTCGTCTACATTTCGTCATTATCCTTTATTTTTTCGCATAACACTCACTTTCAGCAGTCTAAAAGTATGCTTTGATTTTTCAACATTCATTCAGCTGCCTAAAATTATGCTTTTGGTAACACACACAAAGTCGACAGCCTAAAAATATACCTTGGTTTTGTGAAATATTTCAAGCTTCCCCTTAGAAAAGTTGTGTGTTATAGTTTACAAACATTCCTCAGCAGCTGCCTAAAAGTATGCTTTACTTTTTTCGGGTTTTAGCACACACAACGATTTTGCCACAACAATTCTTTATAAATATTTTACTTTTTCATGTTTTAGATTCTTCTTCTTCTTGGTTCTACTTCATAACCCATTTAAATTCCTTTACAAACATTGTTGTTGCTATTTTTCTCTTTTCCACTGCTTCTGCTTCTTCTTTTTCCTTTTTTCTTGCTTATCAATAATTAATTTCTTCTTTTAAGGCAAAATAACTACAAACACAGACACACACACACGGTCACCACGGTAGAGTGACAAAAAAAAACCAGAATAATCCCGAAATCCGTTCACTCGCCACACGTCTTCACTTTGCAATTGAACTAGAAACACTGCCAGAAGGGATGAAAATATTCTACGGCGGAGTTTCACATCAGAAAAATTGGAAAAATCTATGGCGAAATGAGTGAGTGTACCTTGACAGAGCAAACCAACCCGACCAGCCAGCCAACGTGTGTAGTCAGACGTCTACGCTCACCGAACGTAACAAAAAGCTTTCCGTACATTAGTTGGGTATTAACCATTTTTAAAGTGACCCCGGAAAGCAGGCTTAGGAAAGGCAATCTAATGTATTACACGCAGAGACAAAGAACGGTTGAGAGAGAGAAAGCTCTCTCACCCACTTCTTCTCTCCTTGTGTGTGACATTTTAGGTTTGTAAAGTTAGTTAGGAAACTGGGTAAAACAGGTTGTTGTTATTATTTTGACACTATTTTCTCTCGCCCTCTCTCTCTCTCTCTCTCTCTTTCTTCAAAACTCTCAGTAGCCAGGGTATTGTGATATACTCAGAGAAAGGACACATGTTTTAACGGGCAACTCTCAAAAGTTTTATCACATTAAACTTTAATTTTCTCGGGTTATCTTTGAACTCACTGGAATTCACAGATAATTATTTTTATCTGAAAAAAATATTCCTTTCAACCAGTTATGTAAGAGAAATGAGATGAATGCAGAAAGCTTTATTATAACATCGGGAAGAGAATCTTAAGAGCAGGGACTTTTTTAAAATAGTTTTCAAGGACTATAACAAGCGCGAAATTTTTTAAGAAGATTTAATATAGGTCTAATTTTTTTAAAGAATACTTTTTCAATACCTATAGCGGGCATGGATTTTTTTCAAGAATATTTTTCAATTCCTACAAAAGGCGTGGATTTTATAAAAATATTTTTTCAAGGCCCCAGGCAAGGCGAGGATTTTTAAAGAATATTTTTTCAAGGCCTCAGGCAACGCGTTGATTTTTAAAGAACATTTTTTCAAGGTCTCAGGCATGGCATTGTTTTTTAAAGAATATTTTTCAAGGCCTCTGGCATGGCATTGATTTTTAAAGAATATTTTTCAAGGCCTCAGGCAAGGTGTGGATTTTTAAAGAATGTGTTTATACAGGACCAAATCAAGTGTAAATTAAAATAAGTTAAATAAAAAAGTGAGCGGAGCAGTATAATTGGACAGGGCCGACCAAATGATACCCTACACAACTACCACAATCTAACTTTCTGCTGTTACATATTCTGTGCTTGGCAATATTTCGCGATATATGCATCGTCTTCACCAATTATAGGTCAACAGCTCCACTTTCTTACCCTGGCATATTTTCCAAATCTCGTTTTAACGAGGTCAATATTTACTCCATAAAAAAAAAAAACATTTGGTCACTTTAGGTGTTGGTTGATTTGACCCTCGGAATATCGACCGATCATCACTTAAGCAACCGTTCTAAGTAATTGGCCAGATCCCCTTTACCTTCAAAAAATATATGATGTTCGGCATGTAAAAATGGCCTATAGAGCAATCAGAAAACAGACAAAAATAAAGTTTTTGGTCCATTTCATCCCTAAATATTAACTGTTCATTGCCAATAACAATAGGGGTCTTCTTTGGCCAGAAACCATCCTACATTCAATTTCGTGGTCCATAATTGTGGCAAATTATAATGAACAGAAAGACTGAGGTCGAGATATGGCGATTGGTATACTTAAAGGTGGGTCTAGGACCAATATTTCGCGGCGTTATAAACTCTTGGGGCTGCACAAAGCTACAATACCTTGAAAACATAATTGTGTAGGGTATAAAAAGTCAATGGGAAATCGTGCACATATTGTAGAGATTTGTTATATACCAAAGCCGGAACCGATATATCCCATTCTCCGTATCAAAGATCCTTGAATTAATATCAATATGTGTGTTTGATTCATTAGGAATTCGAGCTGGTCACCATATACCCCATTCAAAATACCATGTAAGAGAAAATTTAATGAATAAATGTTGTAACTTCAAAGATAGCTGTTTGAAGAGAGCTAAAGCTTTGAAATGATATGAGAAAGTAACGGTAAAAACTTTATCTTTGTTTCTCTTTATGGTTGAAATAAAAGATAAATTAATATTTTAACCTCTTCTTCTCCAAAGAGAATTTGCTCTTTATATTGAAAAATCTCTGTTATTGTAACAAATAAAGAAGAGTATTTTTTTTAAATGTTGAAGATATATCACAACAGAGACCGATTGCAATATACAAATCTTTGAGTTAGGTTAGTATTAGGCAAGTCTTTTCATAAGCTTTGTGGGTTCATTGAAAAGTTGCATTTGAATAAACCACACACTGTCGGTTCGAAATTTGGCATTCATATCGGTATTGGTTCGTAGCCGTGTGAAAAGTTATCTTAGAAATTAGTACCAAAAGGTACTAAAAAGTACTAATCGCGGGAAGAGGTAAGATGTATAATTTTGAAGTTTAGTATATAGCGTTCTCTATGAACAACAGAATCGTATATGCACAAGAATGTTCCAGAATATAAATAGGAAGGTCCCTGTTTTTTAGGAAAGTCCATACACATCGAATTGGAAAAGATATGTACAATTTCCGAGGAGAGAGGATATCAAAACCTCTCCAATGAGGAGTGGTGGCTAATATAACACTGCCGTAAATGTGAAGGTCCCTGAAATTTTCCATAAAATGTATTATATATACTAGAAAGAGGACTGCAAGATCATTCTAATGATGATTCGCTGATAGATAGTGGTTCAACCATTTAGGAGTGGTGGATAATTAAAAATGGCGTAATATAACCCTTAAACCGGTGACCATTACCTTTAACCCGGATTAAGTCTTAATGACCAGAATCCTTTTAAAATGTTACTTAGATCACAAGGACTTCCTATAGCAGAAAGTAGGATCTACCATTATAAGAGCAGACTAGGTCTTCCGATTTAAGACCCAAAAGAATTTTTACAATTAAAAAATGTAAATAATTTTGTAGATGATCGGAAGGATTTTTTATGGTAGATTATAATGATTTCAGATAGTTAAACAGCTATTAAGAAAATGAAATAAAGTAGTTTTTAAAACGAATCTCAGAATATAGAAACTAAGGTTGTCTTATAAAAGTATAGAAAGTGTACCAGATGTCGTGTGATATACGACGAAATGATTTTCTTATAGATGCCAAGAATATCTACCCTTTCTTAAGATATTGTTGTTGATGATCATAAGGACGACTTCAAAAATAACACCAGATGCGCTTCTTACAGAACACAGGAAATTCGCCTCATACCTTCTTAATTTTTTAAAACATGTTTTCTTTTTGTGTTCCTTTGCCATAATCGGGCAGACTTGGATTTTTCGGTGTAACATTTGTATAAAATTCAGCAAAATGATGAATGAGCCCTATATGTAAATCTGGATCGATTTCAACAAAACTTCACAGACGTCAAATGGTACTGAATTCACTACGCTGTGCAAATTTTTGTTTCAATCCGGCAAACCTTAGAAGTTCGGTGTACCATTTACATTAAATCGGACGAAACTATATGGGAGCTATATTTAAATCTGAACCGATTTCAACAAAACTTGACATATATCAATCTAGACCTAATTCAGAACTCTGGACAAAATTTTGACACTATCGGACCAATATTGGGAGTTTGTTGCACCATTTACCTAACATCGGAGGAAGCTATATATAAATCGAAAAAACTTCACAGACCTCAAACTGGACTTATTTCAGTAAGCTATGCAAAATGTTGTCTCAATCAGGCAAACCTTGGGAGTGTGGTGCACCATTTACAATAAAATCGGACGAAACTATATATGGGAGCTATATCTAAATCTGAATCGATTTTAACAAAAATACACACACATTAAATTGGACTTAATTAAGTCCGCTTTGCAAGATTATGTCTAAATCGGATAAATATTGGGAGTTTGTTGCACCATTTACATAAAATCGGTCGAAAATATATATGGGGGCTATATCTAAATCTGAACCTATTTTCAAGAAATTTTACACACAAAAATTCACACACATTAAATTGGACTTTGGTGCACCATTTACATTAAATCTGACGAAAATATATATGGGAGCCTAAATCAGAACCGATGCCATCAATTTCAATAGGGTTCGTTATCAAAAACTTGCACTTTGTTTAAAATTTAACATGGACAGACGGACGGACATGCATTAATCCACTTAGAAAGTAAGATTTACCATGTGTCTATCTCGATTCCTTTTGCCTGTTACAAAAATATGCACAAAGACATAATACCCTGTACCGCAGTGCGGTGAAGGGTATAAATAGGGGGTTATATGCGGATTACCCCTAAAAGGCGAGGAATATTAATAATTTTTGGCAGCTATATTCGATACCATATACGACTACAAAATACCAAATTACAGCGAATTCGGTTGAAAAATGCGCTCAAGAACCCCAAGGGGGATACTCTTATATAGGAGCTATGTCTAAACCTGGACGGATATACCCCATCTCCCCTCCATACTATGGAGGGTATATTAAATATTTGTTTTATATGTTGGATTCTGGCCAATGTAAAGATCGATTAATATTTTTGGCAAAGATCGGTCAATATTTAGAGGATGAAATGGTCCAAATACTTAATTTTTGTTGGTTTTTCTGGTCGATCCAGAGGCCCGAATATCGCGAAATTTTACATGAAGAAGAGGATCGGGCCAAAGAATGAGCATGCCTGTTCTGACAAAGATCAGTCAATATTTAGGGGGTCAAATAGACGCAGATTTTGTGTGAAAAATTACAAAAGTTGTATTCTATGGCGTATATATTTCCTCCTGAAGGACATAGGCCCGAGAAGTGTATAATATTTTCAAGAGGAGTGGTTGACCATTAAATTGATACCAATTATATTATCGTATGCACTCGGATGTGGGAGTTACACTTAAAGATTTACAGGTGCTTACGTATTCATATATAAATTAGTAACCCATTACCACACTAGAGGGCGGAAATTTAACGCTGATCGATTTGCAATTTTCCATGAGGTTGTAGTTATGCAAGTTATGCAACGATGATCAGACAATAATCTTGAGATGAAGTGGGAAAATAGGTCACAATTATAAGCCTACATAAGGGAATCTGGAAGGGCTGTACTGACTGAATATTAGTAATATTCGGAAACTATGTCAGTGTAAGGAAGAGGTACTGTTGACCTCTAATCGGGCAAGAAGATGCAAATATCAGAAATATTGCCCAGGCTCGAAATAAACTTCAGCAGAAAGTTAGAGTTCTTTGGTAGTTGTGTATGGTATCGTATGGTCGGCCACGTCCGACTATACTGCTCCGCTCACTAGTTTTTTATTTATTTTTATTATTATTATATATATATATGATTGTTGGTTTCCCTGCAATATGCGGAAATTGTGTGCACTATCAAAAAAGGAGTATCCCTTGTTATCCCACAAAAGGACTTTTTATGTAAGACCTTTGATATAATGTAGAGGATCGGCATACCTTATTTGTTCAATCTCAGCAATTTTGTTACTTTTGAAATAAAACATTGGTATTTTTTTATTTATTGTTATTTTTTCAATATATTATATATTTGTTGGTTTATTTAATTGTATTCTTAGTTTATAGTTTATTGCCTTAGAAAAACTATATCGTTTGTTTTGTTTCTTATCTTTTAGATATCTTAACGAAAGGAGATAGTGAGATAGATAGAGCTATATAGTATAGAGAGATAGATATAATATGTAAGAGCAAAAACAAAAAGCCTGCTCTCCTCCAAAAAATTGGTTCAGTGGTTGGAGGAGCCAAATTCGACTTTTCCTTCTTACTTCTTTCATTTGTTTTGCGTTCTATATAAATTGTTTTTACTTGTTGTTACACAAATAGATACTTCTTATGCACACAGACACATACGTACTTAAACATTACTACATTAGGAGTATAAATTAATACATACATATTGTAGTGTTACTTTTACTTCATTGTTGTTTAATTTATTTCGTTTCTATTATGCTGTTCGTGGGTGTTCTGTTTGTTCTTTGTTTTTTCTTTTCATGGAGGGGGATATTTTTGTTTTATAGATTAATACACCTTTTACGCCTGCATTTTAGGTGAAAGGTGGAATCACGAAGTATTCTATCCTCGATTTTTTTATTTTAATTTTGTTTTTGGGATTGTCTACAAACAGATCATTATTTGGAAAGAAAAAAGGAACCTTGTTTTGTGTTTTCGATTAAATTAAAAAATGAACACAAAAAAGAAAATTTGAGAAATTAAAGTATAATAGGGGGGAATTGTATTTTTTTCTTTTTTGTTTCTCTGAGAGATGATGAGTGAACAAACACTAACTAACTTACAAACTATTGAAACACAAAGCGTTTGCTAAAATTATCTATTAAATTAATATGTATCGCGCGTTGTTTTTGTTTTTATTTTTAATACGTTTCACAATGTTGTTTTCATCATTCTTTTCTTATTGTTGTTTTTTGTTGCATATGAAAATAATAAGTATAGAGAAATAAGATTAAAGCCTATATCATAAAACAGTTCAAAGAAAATATCTACAGTTAAATACGATTATTTGCTTTTCATATATATGTATGTATGTAAACGTGTTGTAACACCTTACAGGACTTTTTCGAGTTGTATTATTTTTGTTTTTGCCGAATTGATTGTTGGTTTTTTGTTATATACATTTTCTGATCATGTCTCTCTGATTCTCTCTGCATGTTCTCCTGAAAATGCCTTTGCTTCACAGTTTTAATAAAAACTCTTCTAACAGCAAAAGATTTTTGCCAAAGAACAAAGAACCTCCAAGAGAGTTAGAGAGACAATTCCAAAATGAAAACTTTCCATAAATATTTTTATTTTATTATTAAGTTTTGATGTTTACGATTATTCGTTGATTGTAACTTCGTGATTCTATATTTATGATTGTTAAACGAATTCGTTTACGATCGTTACTACACATAATATTCAGGGGAAGGGGGTTTAGGAGGCGACTTTGCGGGATTGCTTGATACTTGTTAATCTTAAATTGTTATATTTTTAGTTTGATAAAGACAACAATAAGTCCTTGTTTTTGTTTCTACATAATTTCATTCTATGACTTAATAATCTAATGCATATCAATGAACTTGTGCAACGTTGCCGGCACCATTCCCACAGCATAGCTGATATTATGTTTTCGTATTGTTTTCGCTGCCAAGCATGCCAGTGTTGTATACTTGAGAGTATTGACGGTTTCGTGTATCTTCTTCGGTTTGATAAGAGACTCGAAGGTTTCGCCAGCTTTGTTACGGGCATCCTGGAAGAAGAAAAGAAAAAATTGTTTAGAAAAATTTTCAAAGTCCAAAATAAGGCGATTTTTAAAAAAATATTTGTTCTAGGCCTCAGACAAGGCGTGGATTTTTAAAGAATATTTTTCTAGTCCTCAGACAAGGCGTGGATTTTAAGAGAATATTTTTCTAGGCCTCAGACAAGGCGTGGATTTTTAAATGAATATTTTTATTTCTTGGCCTTAGATAAATATTTCCTACATTTTCCTTAATGTAATTGTTAATCCCCTTATTCCAAAATTCCCCAAATACTCACTATATGCAAGGCGTGGATTTTTAAATGAATATTTTTATTTCTTGGCCTCAGATAAATATTTCCTACATTTTCCTCAATGTAATTGCTAATCCCATTATTTCAAAATTCCCCAAATACTCACTATATGCGCTCCATTATCCAATAAAATCTTCGCTATATGCGGCCACTTCGGATATACCATGGCGGCCAAATGCAACGGTGTATTACCAGCATCATCGGTTGCATTTGGATCAGCACCAACCTCCAATAAAGCTTTAGCCAAATAGGGTGAGGGGAATTGACAGGCCGGGTAACGACCCACCAGTGTACCTTCACGATAGCAGGCATAATGTAAAGCTGTACGACCAGATCTTACGGCCACATTGAGACGATTCAATCTGTAGAGAGCCTTCAGGATATCTCTTCGCATGTTCGGGCAACACGATTCATCATCGATTAACCATGCCAGGAGGCAGCCAATGTGTAAAGCACTGACCAAGGCTCGGCTTAAAGCATTCGGATCATTGTTGCAGTCGTGTAGAGATGCAACTGCCGCCGCATTGGCTGACTGTTGTTGGGGGTGCTGATGCTGCGAATTTCGGCGTGGATGTTCTTCAGCACTGGACGTTGTTGTTGTGGTTGCTGTTGTGCCGATTTTCTGTTGCTGTTCCATCGACCAACTTTGTCCTGCAAGTGAGGAGGAGGAGACGGTAGCAGCGGATTGCAGCTTTTGCTTTTGATAATGTGACAAACCTCGCTCAACCTCATCCACAGCTTTGCAGAAGATCATTAACATGTCACAGGCCTCAATGGACGGCACCACACGGCCACGTGGCAACAGACGGCCCGCCTCCATCATCATAAAACTGAAGAGTTCGGCAAACGAGAGCAGCGAAGACTGGGTCATGGGGCTAAGAGGTGGTAGGATTTTTTGTTGCATGGTTAGAGCATATGTCCATAGGTCAATGCACCGATCGAAACGACCTGCGTCGGCATAGTGAGCACCTCTGTGTGAAGAAAGAATAATACGATAAATATTTGATTCCAAGGATCTCTCATTAGGAGGCGATTATACTTACCTAAATCTAATATAGTAACTAGTATCGGGATGTGTAGGACCCAATATCCTTTGCCTTATAACTAATGCTTGCATACGCATTTCGTCCGGATCTAAGACTAATTCTTCCAACTCCTCTATGGTGGTGACTTCCGTGACATATTCATAGGCCGCAATGGGTTCCTGGATCTTTTTCGGTATCTTCGGTTCCAAGTTGCGCTCCTCCATGGCTCGCCGCCACAGCGACAAAGCACTGACCATATCACGTTTCTTATCTACATAGGTGGCACCGAGCAGCTCCAGGGCATCGATACGACTTTCACGTGTAACACAGGGCAAGGTTATCAAATGTTCAACAATGGGCACGTGACCTGTTACACTTGCTGCCAGCAGCGGTGTCATACCATAATAATCCACCTCCATTGTGGCACCATGTTTCAACAGCAACTGCAGTATTTCCAACGAACCCGATTCGGCGCAGTCATGCAGCGCTGTATTGCCCTTGACACTGCACCGATTCACATTGGCATTGAGCGACAACAAATACTGGGCAATTTTAAAGTGACCCTTATAGCAGGCAATCATCAGGCAGGTGTGTCCGTGACGATTTGCCACCTCAAAATCGGCACCATGTTGTATAAGGTATTTGACAATTTCAAAGTGACCATCAAAACAGGCGGCGCGCAGCGGTGTGGAATTTGTTCGCGTTGTACTGTTCACATTGGCACCGTGTCTAACCAGGAGCTTAACTATGCCCAGATGTCCGGCAGCTGAGGCACACCATAGTGGTGGGGCGTCTTCTATGGGTTCACCATCAAAACTAACAGAGCCGACTTGTTCGACATCAGCCTGACACCATGTCAATAAATATTCTACAATTTCACTGTGTCCATTTCGGCAGGATATGACCAAGGGTGTGGCTCCGTTAACTTTGGATGATATGAGCATTGATATCTCTGAAGCTGATCTGCCATTGAGAACACTCTGTAAGGAGAAGAAGAAAAATGGGAGATTAGTAAACTCTTAGAAAGAGAGAGAATAAGGAGGATATAAAAAATCATTGAGACCAAAATATGGCGCCCAATCAATGGGATTTTTATGGGAACTTTCGTCGCAAAGAAATAAAATTGCAAATTCCTCAAATAAAGTATAGATTCAAAATTAATTTGAAAATTAATTCCATTATTCGCAAAAAATCCCTTTAATTAAAATTTGCCACCCTACTGAATCAGTGTTAGGTAGCACAACTTTAAATTTAGAAACGATTTAATTTCCTTTACCTCATACCGAATTAATTCAATGGTGAATAATTTATGAATTGATTTCCATTCGACACAATCACAGTTTCTATAAGCAGAATTCTGAGTCACGTTTGTGTGATTTTTTGTTTTGTTCGATTTGTTTTCGTATTCAATGAGGGAAGTCTTGGATTATACGGATATGTGATAAGAACAATTTATGACGACACTTTCTCAAACCTCTTACGGATCTGAAGATAAAAAAATTTCCACCACTTTTTGTTAACAAAGATAAACATATAATTGAAGCGTTGATCATCAAAGGGACCTAAGTCAAAAATAAATGATTATTGTCTAAGGTGGATTTTTATTAAAATAAAAAATGTAAGGCCTCAAACAAGGCGGGGATTTTTTGAAGAATATTTTTTGCAATCCTCAGACAAGGCGTGGATTCTTTAAGAATATTTTTTCTAAGTCTCAGAGACAAGGCGTGGATTTTTTAAGAATATTTGTTCTAGGCCTCAAACAAGGCGTGGACTGTTTAAGGAATATTTGTTCTAGGCCTCAGACAAGGCGTGGATTTTTTAAAGAATATTTGTTCTAGGCCTCAAACAAGGCGTGGACTGTTTAAGGAATATTTTTTCAAGACCTCAGACAAGGCGTGGATTTTTTAAAGAATATTTGTTCTAGGCCTCAGACAATGCGCGGATTTTTTAAAGAATATTTGTTCTAGGCCTCAGACAAGGCGTGGATTTTTTAAAAAATATTTTTATAGGGCCTCAGACAAGGCGTGGATTTTTTAAACAATATTTTTATAGGGCCTCAGACAAGGCGTGGATTTTTTAAACAATATTTTTATAGGGCCTCAGACAAGGCGTGGATTTTTTAAACAATATTTTTATAGGGCCTCAGACAAGGCGTGGATTTTTTAAACAATATTTTTATAGGGCCTCAGACAAGGCGTGGATTTTTTAAACAATATTTTTATAGGGCCTCAGACAAGGCGTGGATTTTTATACCCTTCACCACACTGTGGTACAGGGCATTTATGATCCGATTTGGATGAAATTAAACACAGCTCACTTATTTGGCCAATGACGAACCCTATTGAAATTGGGAAAAATCGGTTCAGATTTAGATATAGCTCCCATATATATTTTCGTCCGATTTTATATAAATGTTGCGCCAACGGCCCTATATATCGTTCGATTTGCATGAAATTTGGCATAGTGTACTGAATTAGGTCTAGAATAGTGTGTGTGAAATTTCCTGAAAATCAGTTCAGATTTAGATATAGCTCCCATATATATTTTTGTCCGATTTAAAGTAAATGGTGCACCATAGTCCCTATACATCTTTCGATTTGCACGAAATTTGGCATAGCGTACTGAAATGATACTAGAATGGTATGTGTAAAATTTCTTGAAAATCGGTTCAGATTTAGATATAGCTCCCATATATATTTTTGTCCGATTTTATGTAAATGGTGCACCAAAGTCCCTATATATCGTTTGATTTGCACGAAATTTGGCATATCGTACTGAATTAAATCTAGAACGACATGTGTTAAATTTTATGAAAATAGGTTCAGATTTAGATATAGCTTCCATATATATTTTCGTCGGATTTAAGGTAAATGGTGCACCAAAGTCCCTACTGTAATTGCGTTTTGTTGAAATTGGTGCAGATGCAGACATAGCATAAATTTCGAACGGGTGCTGATTGAGATTAAATTTTTAACAGTGCTGCGTACCGAATAGCGTGTATAAATTTTGCTTTAAATCATTTTCAATAAATTTGTCCATGGTCTAAATCTGTCCGAATGGAATTAAATTTATCATAATTTGCAGAAAGACATGAGTATATTCCTTCGAGGGAACATTGGCATGCAATTGTAAGGATACATATGTACAATATACCCAAAGATACATATGTACAATATACCCATAGTCGGCCCAGTCCGACTTTACTACTTTCCTTACTGGCGTGGATTTATTAAAGAATATTTTTCCTAAGCCTTAAACAAGGCGTGGATTTTTTAAAGAATAATTTTCCTAGGCCTCAGACTAGACGTGGATTTTTAAAAAATAATTTTCCTAGGCCCCAGACAAGACGTGGATTTTTAAAGAATATTTTTTAGACCTGTTAATGCTTTACCCCCACACACCTCACACAATGACAGTGCAGATATGTCGCCATATTTTGCATTTGTTTTAAAAATAAAACAATTAGCCCATAAAAAACTGCCGGTTTATTTCATAAACAAAGTCATTAAGTGTTTAAATCGACTTGGAATTTTACTTCAATTAAGAATACCTATACATACATACAAATTATGTATATCTCATGAACCGCAAAAAAAATAATTTGGGCAAAGTAAATATCACCTCCATTCGAACGTGAGCTACACGTGATATATAAAATTATAAATTAAAAAATACCTACAGCGGATTTCCAACGTGATGGATTTTTGATATTTTATCTCAGTAATAATCAAAAACATTTTCCCATATTTTATTGGGCGAAATTTGGTCGCCACTTGAACCACTGTGAATTTTCTAAAAATACTTTCGTATAAACAATAGAATGACAACAACAAATATATATGGCACAAACAAAAAATATATATAAACAACATGTGATAGTAGTTGCGAAAAAAATGCCAAGACGAAAAAAATAGAAATGCAGTAGAATTTTGTGGCACTAAATTAAAAAAGAAACGTGTGTATATAAAAAAAATAATGACAAATCATTTAGAAATCCCAAAATCAAGCAATCAACCAATATGGGCGAGTGAACGAATCCTCAACTAGACAACTCAATGTTCTTGATTGTTTTTTTTTTCTGAACATAAAATAATAAAAAGTTATAAAAAAAGTTAAATGAGGAAATTTTTCTAATAAAGAACATAAATTACTTTCTAGTGATAGTTGGTTGTTCGACATGGCAACAAAAAAAAACATTTTTTTTAGAAAAAACAAAACTCCATACAGATATGCATTTTGACAGATCTCCAACAATATCTCTCTATGTTCGGCGGTATCTTTCGTCGACATGCATGCATATCGAATCAGGAAGTGTTTGTTTTTTCTGTTTTTCATTCCATTTCATCAATAGTTTTTTTTTTCGTGTTAATCATACGCAACTGGTAGCTGGTAGCCCGACAAACAAACCGGGAGGGCAGCAGCAGGTGGCATGCTGTTGTGTTGTGTAGACAGGCATTCAGATTTAGACATCCCTCAACATCTCGCAATCACAATTTGCATACATGATTTCTTTTTTTTTTATCAGATTCTCGTTTCAATATCGTATGACTTGATATGTGAGGTGTTTTTTATAAATATATATTTTTTTAATTTATTTATGTTCTGGAAGCATTCACTTCGCATAAACGCCACGATTTACTGGTTTGCAATTAATGACAATTTTTTTTTTTATTTTTGATTAGCAACACATGTGAATGGGAGAAATAAATAATTACAGGTTTATTTAAATATTTAATTTATTTTTCATGAATATTTTTCAAGGACAGAGTTTTTTAAAGAATATTTTTTTCAAGGTGGATCTTTTACAGAATATTTTGGAAAGGCATCAGACAAGGCGTGGATTTTTTAAAGAATATATTTACAAGGCCTTAGACAAGGCGTAGAATTTTTAAAGAATATTTTTTTTTCAAGGCCTCAGACAAGGTGTGGATTTATTAAAGAATATTTTTGATCTTTAAAAAATCCACACCTTCTGCAGTATATTTATTTTAAATATTTGTTTCAACATCCAGAAAAAATGTGTTTTTTTTTTTCTTCATCCCCCATATGACACATCGAACTATTGACATTTTTATACCCTTCACCACACTGTGGTACAGGGTATTATGTCTTGTGCATATGTTTGTAACAGGCAAAAAGAAACGAGATAAAACATGGTTCCTTTTGAGAATATGCATAGAATCACTTTCTGAGCTCCGATTTATGCATAAAGAGTGAAACTTGCTCGAATTCGAGCATCCTGTCTGTAGATGTTAAGTTTTTGTTAATCAAAAGAGCGCAAGTGCTTTGGTCGTATTCGATTGGGAGTGAAAGTCGCTCGAAATCCAGCAGATTCCACTCTTGTCGAGTACTCTTTTATAATTTTTTTTTTGAAACCGTTGTTCCGTTTGATGTTGTTTGTGTTCTTTGTTTGTTTTGTGATGTTTGGTTTGTAACTTGTCACATGTGTAATGATGTATATGATCTATCTCCCCACATCGCACAAAAGATCAACAACATTAACAGTTTGCTACTACGCACATACAAACAACCAAAAAATCAAATTTAATTGTCCACTCGATTTCACCCTTAGAGTGAACTCTTACTCTATTTCGAACGTTTTAACTCTCACTCTTTTTCTTCAATAAGGAGTACTCGCGAACACTCCCAAACAAAATAAAAGAGTGAAGAGTATACTCCTTACAAAACTCGTACTCTTCTCGTACTTCCACTCGGGAGTATTTTTCACTCGCGAGTAAAATCGAGCAAATCGGAGCTCTGCTTTCTGAGTCGATTTATGCATGTCCGTCCGCCCTTCCGTCTGTAGATGTTAAATTGTTAATCAAAATACAGGTCGCATTTATGACCCGATTTGAATGAAATTTGGCACAGCTCACTTATTTGGCCCAAGGACGAAACCTATTGAAATTGAAGAAAATCGGTTCAGATTTAGAAATAGCTCCCGTATATAGTTTCGTCCGTTTTCGTCCCAAAGTCCCTATATATCTTTCGATTTGGATTAAATTTGGCATAAAGTTCTGAATTAGGTCCAGAAGTGTGCTTGCTAAGTTTCGTGAAAATCGGTTTAGATTTAGATATAGCTCCCGTATATAGTTTCGTCCGATTTAAGGTAAATGGGGCCCCAAAGTCCCTATATATCTTTTGATTTGCACGAAATTTTGCATAGCGTACTGAATTGAGGCTAAAATGATGTGTACCAACTTTCGAGATAATCGGGTCAGATTTAGATATTGCTCCCATATAATTATTGTTCGATTTTATATAAATGGTGCACCAAAGCCCCTATATATCTTTCGATTTGCACGAAATTTTGCATAGTGTACTGAATTTGGTCTAGAATGATGTGTGTTAAGTTTCGAGAAAATCGGGTCAGATTTAGATATAGCTCCCATATATATTATCGTCCGATTGAAGGTAAATGGGGCACCAAAGTCCCTATATATCTTTCGATTTGCACGAATTGAGGCTTAAATGATGTGTACCAAGTATCGAGAAAATCGGTTCAGATTTAGATATAGCTCCCGTATATATTATTGTCCGATTTTATATAAATGGTGCAACAGAGTCCCTATATATCTTTCGATTTGCACGAAATTTTGCATAGTGTACTGAATTGAGGCTAAAATGATGTATACCAAGTTTCGAGAATATCGGTTCAGATTTAGATATAGCTCCCATATATATTTTCGTCCGATTTAAGGTAAATGGGGCAACCGAAATCCCTATATATCTTTCGATTTGCACGAAATTTTGCACAGTATACTGAATTGTGTCTCGAATGATGTGTGTCAAGTTTCGAGAAAATCGGTTCAGATTTAGATATAGCTCCCATATATATTATCGTCCGATTTAAGGTTAATGGGGCACAAAAGTCCCTATATATATTTCGATTTGGATTAAATTTGGCATAAAGTTATGAATTAGGTCCAGAAGTGTGCTTGCTAAGTTTCGTGAAAATCGGCTTAGATTTAGATTTAACTCCCGTATATAGTTTCGTCCGATTTAAGGTAAATGGGACACCAAAGTACCTATATATCTTTCGATTTGGATTAAATTTGGCATAAAGATCTGAATTTGGTCCACAAGTGTGCTTGCTCAGTTTCGTGAAAATCGGTTTAGATTTAGATATAGCTCCCATATATAGTATTGTCCAATTTTATGTCAATGGTGCACAATAGCCCCTTCTTTGCACGGAATTGCACGATTTGCACGGAATTTTGCACAGTATACTGAATTGTGTCTCGAATGATGTGTGTCAAATTTCGAGAAAATCGGTTCAGATTTAGATATAGCCCCCATATATATTTTCGTCCGTTTTAAGGTAAATGGGGCACCAATGTTCCTATATTTCTTTCGACCCAGTCCGACTTTCCTTACTGGTTTTAAGAGTAATTATTGATTTTTTGTGAAGGTAATTTAAATAATTTTCAGAAAATACCATTCTAAATGTAAACAAATTCCAATGTGATTTTAAAACATCACATCACCCCAACTTAAGGCCGGCTGTATTTTGTTGACTGCGGAAAAAGCCGACAAATATTTGGCAACATTAAAATAAAAAAACAAAAAGAAAAGCAAATTTTCACAAAAGTAACAACAATGACCTTCAATGTTTTTTTCTTGTTTTCTTCTGTCACCTGTAAATGGTTAGCGATTTTCTGCTTGAGAACATATTTTTCATTTACTACGTTGTTGTTGGTTATTCGCCATATTTCTTCGTATTTAATCTTTTTCCACGAGATACCTAAAACAATATATCATAAATTCCGTTAATTATATTTTTTGTTGGGTATTTTGTTTTGGTTCAACAACAACAACAAAAACTTGATGTTATCAAGATTAAGAGTTCAATTAGAAGAGTTCATCTACCTTCCAACAAACCAAAATCTACCTTCCTACTAGCTCTACTCTATTCTGCTGCCTACACCAGGTGCGTTTTAAAAATCAAATGTTTATAATGAAACAAAAAAATAAAAATGAATTTATGTATCGGCGAAGTGATTCAGAAAAAAATGTTCATTAAAAACAACAACAAAATAAAAATAACGTAAATTGTATTTTCATTTTGGCAAAATGCCAAAGAAAATGAATATGTTGGAAATTTCAATTGCACTCAGTTAATCCAATATTTGAAAAAATGATAAAAAGAGATTTTTAAAATTTCAAGTGTTTTTGCGAATATACGACAGTTAAAAACTCTCTTCCTTTGCAATATTTTAAAAATTGATAAAAAGACAAGATTTTAAAATAAGAATTGCTTTTTTTCTAAACTCTGTGCCTTCATATGATTTTAAGCACAAAATTTTAGATTTTTATTCCGACAAAAAATTTCTTTGACACTGAAAGGGTTAAGAAGACGATCAGTATGTATCTGATCTACTACGGAAGAAAAGATTCTGTAGGTCTACAGGTCTCCGCGATGGAATTTTTCAAAGGCCAACATAGGCGTTATTTTTTTAATAATATTTTAAAGCCTTATTATTATTCTTCAAGGTCTGGATTTTTTAAAAAATAATTTTGAAAGCCTTAAAAAGGCACGGATTTAAAAAATATATATTTTAAAACCTTAACTAGGCGTTGATTATTTAAATCATATTTTTCAAGATCTTAGTTATGTGTGAAGGCCTGGATTTAAAAATATAAGATTGAAAAAAAATTAGATTTGAAGGCCTCAGACAAGCCGTGGATTTTTTAAAGAACATTTTTGTAAGGCTCAGACAAGGCGTAGATTTTTTAAAGAACATTTTTGTAAGGCTCAGACAAGGCGTAGATTTTTTAAAGAACATTTTTGTAAGGCTCAGACAAGGCGTAGATTTTTTAAAGAACATTTTTGTAAGGCTCAGACAAGGCGTAGATTTTTTAAAGAACATTTTTGTAAGGCTCAGACAAGGCGTAGATTTTTTAAAGAACATTTTTGTAAGGCTCAGACAAGGCGTAGATTTTTTAAAGAACATTTTTGTAAGGCTCAAAGAACATTTGAGAATATTTTTTCAATGTCTCAAACAAGGCGTGGATTTTTTAAAGAACATTTCTGTTAGGATCAGACAAGGCGCGGATTTTTTAAAGAACTAAGACAAGGAGTGGATTTTTTAAAGAACATTTGAGAATATTTTTTCAATGCCTCAAATAAGGCGCGGATTTTTTAAAGAACATTTGAGAATATTTTTTCAATGCCTCAAATAAGGCGCGGATTTTTTAAAGAATATTTTTCAATGCCTCAAACAAGGCGCGGATTTTTTAAAGAATATTTTTCAATGCCTCAAACAAGGCGCGGATTTAAAAAAAAATATGACGATTTAAGCATGTCCGTCTGTCTGTTGTAATCGCTCTAGCCTCTAAACTTATTGAGATAAATCGCCAAAATTTTGCATAGTGTTGTATTTTTTCCGCAGGCAGGTGAAGTTGGAAGATGGGATATATCGGTAAGCATAGCTCCTATATAAGGGCACATCCCCATTTTCGGTATTTTGGCGTTTTTGAGCGCGTTTTTTTTCGCTCAAATTTGGTTTATTGGGTTCTTATTCGGTACCAAATTTCTCCACTAAAAATTATAAATATAGATCCGGTTTTCAGTATTTTGGGTGTGGAACCGACTGTCATTTATTCTTATTGTATAGCAAATCTCTCCACATAAAATTATAAACATAGGTTCGGGGTAGTTCCCCTGAAATTTGGTTTATTGAATTTTTATTCGGAACCACTAAAAATGATAAAAAATAGGTCCGGTCCCATTTTTTTATTATTTTGGGTGTTTTGATCGTATTTTTCGACCGAATCGGCTGTAATTTAGTACCTTAACTTCTTAGTGTATAGCAAAAATCTCTCCACTAAAAATTATAATCATAGGTCAATTTTTTCGGGTAGTTCCCATATAAAGATTACCCCCAGATGTTCGGAATTTTGGTTTGGGTATTATGTGTTTGTAACAGGCAAAAGGAATCGAGATAGACCCATGGTTGCTTTTGAGAATATGCATAGAATCACTTTCTGAGTCGATTTATGCATGTCCGTCCGTGCGTCCATTTGTTGATGTTAAATTGTAAACAAAGTACAGGTAGCATTTATAATCCGGATTGGATGAAATTTCACATAGGTCACTTATTCGGCCCAAGGACCAACCCTATTGAAATTGGGAAAAATCGGTTCAGATTTAGATATAGCTCCCATATATATTTTTGTCCGATTTAATGTAAATGGTGCACAAAAGTCCCTATATATCTTTCGATTCAAACGAAATTTGGTATATCGTACTGAAATAAGACTTTCGGCTCAGATTTAGATATAGCTCCCATATAGAGTTTCGCCCGATTTTGGGTAAATGGTGCACCAAAGTCTCTGAAAATCATTCGATTTGCACGAAATTTAGCATAGCGTACCGAATTAAGTCTAGAATGATGTGTGTTAAGTTTAGCGAAAATCGGTTCAGATTTAGATACATATATATGTTCGTCCGATTTTATGTTAATGTAGCACCAAAGCCCTTATATATGGAATTTTAAGACGATTTATCCATTTGTTGTAATCATTCCGCCTTCTATAAAAATACGTTATTCTACAGTTCTACAATATAAAGAGTATATATTATGGACCTGAAGATACCTTCTGTATGCATATTAAAATTGTAAAACTTGTAGACTTTTTTTCTAAATTTGGGATAAATTCTATAACCTCCCCATTATGACAACACCTTCCGCTTGTCATTTATCTATGAAAATCCTATAAAAATCATATTCACTGAGTAATATATTTTTTCTAGACTCCCACCAGTTGATCTCCAAAATCACGACCCAATTTAATGTGTATCACACACACACACACCTATCATTCAGTGCATTCAGATATACAACACCTTTAGACATCATTGCTGTTGGTGTTGCCGCTTGTTGTCGATACAAAAAACAACAACAGCAAAAAAATATTTCATTCAACTCTACAGCACTACAACAACCAACCACTATCATCATCACCATTGACATTGGACAAGTTCATTGCCAAGAGATTCAATTCAAAATCGCATAAAAATTAAACTAAAACAAAAGTTGAAAATGAAAAAAAAAACACAACAACAAAAACAAAAGCCAGTGAATGCGCGCAAAGTGAACCTAAAAGCGACAACAACAACGGTGAAGAAGAAGAAAAAACTGCATGAAAGCGAAAGAAAAAATAATGCAAAATGCGTATCAGCAGTCAGCATAGCAAAAAAATCGACAGAGACATGTGCTTGGCGGCTGCTGGTGGTGCTATCGATGGCTGGGTGCTTTACACCACTACTACCGGTGGGTCGGTCGGTCTCCCACCGCACAAAACAATAACAAAATAGAAAAAAATCGACAATGATGATGAGCGCCAGCGGATATAACCGCATAATGTAAAGACGGATTTGTTGCTGTTTTGTTGCTAATCGCTTGGTACGTTGTACCTGCCTGCCACCAATTTTAGACGCTACATCATCATCGTTGTCGTCGTCGTGCTTTGTCGTCCGTCAGCTGTATTTCAATATGCGGAAGCGCATGACAACGATGGCAGCGAGACCGACCGGTGGTGGTGCTGTAATGAAATTGTTTTGGGTTTGTTAGGGTTTTCTATAGTTTTTTTCTATATAGCAGCCCCACAAGACTGCAGAATATTTTTTTTTTATTTTTAGAAAATAGAATACACAACAAATTAACTACAGTGGCTCAGTGTTTTGTTTTTCTAATACAAGTTTGCATATTGATTTTTTGATTTATATTTAACACAATACAATGTTGAACGGTAAAAACCAGATTTTTGTTGGCGGCGGCACATGTTGTTGTAGGTTGTCATCGGACTGGTTTCGCTGTGAACGTTGACCTTTCAGGTGGGCAATTGATAATCGAGCAAATTTCATGGTAATTAAACATATTTTCGAAAAGAGAGATTTAATTTTATTTAAATTAAAAAAAATTAAGTACATATTTTCAAGGAATACCTGATATGGAGGTGATGCAATGAACAATAGGTCCATATTCAATAAATTCTTACTATTTAGGATTCTTAGACATGGGATTTTTAAAGAAAAACAAAGACCCTTCGCATAGATACTGCTTTACCTTACATTCCTGTGAAGTCCAGAAGTTCGACTCATTGTAGATAAAAAGTCTTCTCAGGGAAAACCGCACAATCTTCTTATATGAGACTACTTTGCCTTCTTATAGAAGGATTCATATCGCGGGGTAAAGACATCCAACTTTTGTACGCAACCCTGATTCTGCTCTTTATAATTCTCTTTTTAAATTCGGAGAATTTTTAATATCTTCCTCTAATAAGAACTGCCCTGCTCTTCATAATTCTCTTCTTAAATTCGGAAAAATAATTTTTGTTACCACCCTCTACTAAGAACTCAGCCGTGTTGCTTACAGTTCCAAGCTCCATGTGTAAACCTCGAATATAAAGACCAGAAAGTAGGTTGATAATTAGTCGTCCTATAGAAGACTACAATGGATTTCTAAAGAAGACCAAAAGGATATATTTATACGAAATCTGGAGAACTTTTTATATATTCTTATAGAAGTTCCGAAAGAGCCTTCTTGGAGGATTTTCTAAGCGAGAATTTGAAGGGTATCCTCTCAGTACTTAAAGAGTCTTCTTAGATGTGTAGGGACTTTGGTGCACAATTAACATAAAATCGGACAAAACTATATATGAGACCTATATCTAAATCTGAACCGATGTTCTCGAAACTTAACGTACGTCATTGTGGACCTAATTCAGTACCCTATGCCAAATACCATGCAAATCGAAAGATATTTAGGGACTTCGGAGCCCCATTTACCTTAAATCGGACGAAACTATATATGGGAGCTATATCTATTTCTGACACGATTTCCTCGAAACTTTACACACGTCATTGTGGACCTAATTCAGTACCCTATGCCAAATATCATGCAAATCGAAAAATATATAGGGACTTTGGTGCAACATTTACATTAAATCGGACGAAAATATATATGAGAGCTATATCTATTTCTGACACGATTTTCTCGAAACTTTACACACGTCATTGTGGTCCTAATTCAGTACCCTATGCCAAATATCGTGCAAATCGAAAGATATATAGAGACTTTGGTGCACCATCTACATTAAATCGGACGAAAATATATATATGGGAGCTATATGTATATCTGAACCGATTTTCACGAAATTTAGCACATATCATTCTGGACCTAATTCAGTACCCTATGGCAAATTCCGTGCAAACCGAAGGATATATAGGGACTTTGGTGCACCATTTAGATAAAATCGGAAGGAAAATAAATATGAGAGCTATATCTAAATCTGAACCGATGTTCTCGAAACTTAACACACGTCATTCTGGACCTAATTAACTACCCTATGCCAAATATCGTGCAAATATAAAGATATTTAGGGACTTAAATCAAACGAAACTTTAATTTCGTGCAAATCGAAGGATATATAAGGACTTTGGTTCACAATTTACATTAAATCGGACGAAAATATATAAGGGAGCTATATCTAAATCTGAACCAATTTTTCCCAATTTCAATAGGGTTCGTCTTGGGGCCTCAAGACTCAAAACCCTCAAAGTTTCTGTATTTTGAGGGTTTAGAGTCGTTTTTTAGAGGGTACCGGAAAAAGTGGACCTATATACTGTTTCTATATGAAGGTGTTGCCAGATCGAAACAAAATTTAATATGTGTCCATAACAGAGATGGAAGTTTCCAAAACACTTAACTTTTTTCTGTTTATACCACACTTTTTTCTGCAAGGCCAAAAACTTTCCGAACTGCCCTCGTACGATTCCTTCTAAGGTTCTTCTATAACCAAAAAAGACATTTATTAGCTAGAGGAGATTTTACTTCTCTTCTGTAGATTGTGCTAAAAGGAACCGAAACAACTCTCCTATAGCTGGATTAGTCGAACTTATACAGCTCTTCTATATGAAGATCTCCTATAGCTAAAATATCTGATAAGTTTTTCTATGACTAGAAGATTATCTTCAGTAAGTCCACTTGTATCAAGAATATGCTCCATCGGCCTAATACTAAGAAGAAGCCTTTTACAGAAGAGCCTTTTACAGCTCTTCTATATAAAGATCTTCTCCAATACCTTCCATAGCTATATCTGGAATGCTTAAATAGCCTTTATGTGACTAGAAGATCTTCAACTCTTCTATATTCAAAAGGTCGCCCAAAAGTCTAATACAGTTAATATGCCATTAAAACCTCTTCTACAGTTGAGATCCCTTGTAAACATTTCCTACAGCTAGAAGATATTCAATGAAACAGTTCTTGCATTGCTAGAAGGGGACTCTTTCATACAGTTCTTCCAGTTATTTAAGAGCTATTATTTTTATGGTACGTAAGAGAATAGTAAACATATCAAAAGGCAATATTAGGACAATCCTGATATCATTTGGGAGGGCTTTTTAGAAGTGAAAACTTAGAAGAAGTCACATGCACATGGAGAGTCTGTTTTGACAGTTCTTCTATAAAGTTTTTATTTATCCAGATAACTAGCGGATCGACCTTTCTCGCTTCCTTTTTTATGGTTCCTTTAGACTGCTCAGACTCCTAAATAGTTCATTTGTAGCAGCTCGTGGACGGAGCTGGTATGGATTCATCCGAAACAACAAGATTAACTTTTACTCCTTGTTTAGGAATTGGTTTCAGCTTATGATCTGAGTCCATCAACTTCGGCAAGCGTGGGTAATGATCTTAAGCCTCCAGTGTTTGCTAAACGAATTAGAGTTGGCGAGTCCAGAAGTGTAGTGATTTTATTGAAATAGATTGAGCTTAGGTACTACTTATGAGGAAGGAGATTCTAATCTAGTATTGGTTGTATAAAAATATAATTTTTGTGTAATTTTTGGTACTATTTACAGATTATTTACACAAGTAACTGTTACTTTCAAATATTTAAATAAGAGTTGCATTTGCATAGAGTTGATCCGCTTCACATTTTATTATTTATCTATTTTATTTTCAAAATTCTTGTTATTATTACACAATAATAAATTGACGAACATATATTACATATCACCAAAAGGAACACGATCAGAAAAAGAAAAAGAACTGGACCTAGTCCCAATCGTTCCTTTATCGGAATAGTTGCAATGAACTAGTTCGTTTTGGAACTACCCAACTCTATAGAAAACATTTTGAACTCTTTTAAATCTAGAAGGTCAAGCTTCTATAATTAAAACATATTGTAAAGCTTAAAGCCCTTTGATCAATGACCCAAAAACTAGGTCTTCGGTAGTTCAAAGACCCATTTAATGGGTCTTCTATATCGATCGAAGACCCCGCTTTTACGCTTATCATGCAAACAGGTTCTGTTGATACTTCGTTCATTGCTAATCGGTTGATGACTTATTGTTATTATTGGGAATCGTGACTACGATGCTGATGTCTACAATGTTGGCGTTGGTTATTTGACGTTCTACTGATCAAACAATATTATAACGGTCGTCGGTTGGTGGTGGATTGGTGACAACAACATTGCGGAGCGGCGCTGATTTGCAGCTGCTTCAACAACAACACCATGTCATAATCAAAAAAGGAATTGAAAAGCTGTTGTCGTTTTTTTTTTGTGTTTTAAATATTTTAATTATTATTCCGGCTTTTGAACTGTTTGTTGGTTTTTTATTGATGTTAATGACGAAGTTGTTGTTGTGGCTTGTGCGATTTTTTATTCGCCTGTGGGGGTTTCATATGTGTTTTTTTTTTTTTTTTGTTTTTTTGCTTCAATCTTGATTCATGTGCTCATGCAGCTATTGTGAATTGAATTAACATATGTACATGTGTCTGTCTGCATTAATAAATATAAATTTTTTTCAACACAAATTAAAATGTAAATTATAAAAATTAAAAAAAAGTGTATATTCAATCGTCAACTTCTTGGCCTGTACAATTAATTAATTATTAATTAACAGTATGCTGTAATAAAAAATATATATTTTTTACACTTTTGGAATTTAAATACTTTTGTTGTATTTGTCACGAATATGAATATTGATTATTGGACGCATGAGACACTTTTCCCGCATTCAATTATGGCGTTGAGTCTTATAGAAATATAGAGGATCTTTCCTAGCTCCAGAAAATCTATTTAAGACCTTGAAGATATAGAAGAACCGTAAGAGAATCTTCTAGATTAGATCATCCTTTAGATGATTTGCAAGGACTGTTCGGAAAGTTCTTATTCTAGCACGAAAATTGCGGCACAAAAATAGCGGCATAGACAGACACATATTAAATTTTGTTTCGATCTGGCAACTCCTTCATATAGAAACAGGTGTTCAAATAAGACGCATCGGCAATTTTTTCTTTACAGTGAAAGCACGCATTTCTAATTTTTCCATTGTAAAAAATTGAGGATGTGTATTTTTTGAACAACTGTTTCTATATGAAGGAGTTGTCAGATGGAAACAAAATTTAACATGTGTTTAGAATAGATATGGATGTTTCCAAAACACTTAACTTGTTATACCCTACACAACTATGTTGTCAGGGTATTATAGCTTTGTGCAGCTCCAAAAGTTTGTAACGCCGCGAAATATTGGTCCTAGACCCACCTTTAAGTATACCGATCGTTATATCTCAACTAGCTGAGTCGATCTAGACATGTGTGTCCGTCCGTGCGTCTGTCCATTATAATTTGTAAACACGATACAGGCTACAGTTATGGACCAATCTTCACGAAATTTTGCATGTAGAATGGGTTCGGGCCAATGAAGACCCCTATTGTTTTTGGTAAAGATCGGTTAATATTTAGGGGATGAAATGGACCAAAAACCTTATTTTTGTCGGTTTTTTGGTCGCTTTTGAGGCCGCAATTATGGCCCAAACATCGGCCAATATTTAGCCGGTCAAATGAATCCTGACTTTTGTGTGAAAAATTACAAAATTTTTATTCTATGGCGTATATATTTGCCCCTGAAGGACCAAGATCCGAGAAGTTTATAGTGTGTTCAAGAGGAGTGGTTGACCTTTAAATTGATACCAATAATATGGTCGTATGTACTCAGATGTGGGAGTTACACTTAAATATTTACAGGTGCTTACGCATTCAGACATTATTTAGTAAACCAATACCTCACTATAGGGCGGAAATATAGCGCTGATCGCTTTGAAAATTTCCATGAGATTCCAGTTATGGTCAAGGACAACGCCTATAATTTTCGGTGATGATCACATAATAATTTTGGGATGAAGTCGACCGAAAACTTAACGTTTTGTTCTATTTTTTTTTTCTTGACTCAATCTATAGGCCACAATTGAAAGCCCAACATCACAACATAACCCACGGTAAAGAGAATCTGGACAAGTACAGCCCTCGTCTACTGAATATTGCTAATATTTGTTGAATTTTAGTCGGGTGTCAAGAGGGTGCAAATAACGCAAAGTTAAATTTTCGTGGAAGTTGTGTAGGGTATTATATGGTCACTGGTTTCTGTTTATACAGCGCAAGGCTAAGAACTTTCTGAAGGCCTTCAGTAGGTTTCTATAAAAGAATTGAATTTGACCGAAAATGACCATAGATAATGGGGGTAAATGGAACAATTGCAGCCTCGAATTATGAGGACCGTCTGAAGTAATTTCATAGAATTTAAAGCGCTAAACGTCTAATATACAAATCGAATGTTTTCTAGTGGACTTTTTTGATGAAGACGATCTTCTAAACGTACTAATAAATGTTATCTATTTGTATTTTTTATTCAATATGTATTTTATATGGCGAAAATCCAGCTAAGATTCGGAAATGATCAGTAGGAAAATAGAGAACATATCAAAAGGCAATATTGGAACAATCCTGATATCATTTGGACAGGCTTTTGGATGATAAATCGGACAAATATCTTATGAGACATATGTATATGCCTATTCACACACGTTCATATCCCTAACCTAGACTAACCAAAAATTCTGATTCTGGTTTCTATGGATTTATAAGATCTGGTAAAAGTCATCTTAAATTATATTTATGTTATCTGATTGGTATGATAATTAAAATAATAGAGAACATATCAAAAGGCAATACTAGGACAATCCTGATGTCATTTGGGTAGACTTCTAGAAGATTCTATGGTTTCTGGTTTCTATGGATTTATAAGATCTACTAACAGTCAATAGTTCTAATAGTCAATAATAATGACATCTATTGAGAGTGCACATTCCGTTTTCATATATTTTCATGGCCTTGACAAAGGCTACAACTAAGTTACAATTAAGTAATTCTCATGCAGGTAAGGATGTAATGTTCCAAATATCGAATATAACCTCAATTCGCTATATATACATATGTAAATCAGTGCAATGCATTTTATGTATGTAAATACAACAGCATTGGAGTACCCGCATTTGCTGTACCCTCACACTTTTTATTGTTGTTCATGAATTTACAAAAAAAATTCCAATTGCATTCAGACGCCTTTGTTCTTTGTCCTCTTTACATACGGAAGATATAAATTTCTTCCATATGTATATTTTTTTTTTACTTTATCACCTCTGACGCATTCCATATATTGCTGTTATGGTTTTTTATTTATTTTTAAGTCCACATAAAACTTTGAAATTAGGCTGTCGCGAGTGGTAAAGTTCATTGGGACATTCACAATAACATTGTTACACACTAACCCATATATTTTGTTGTTGTTGTTCGTTCGTTTTAAAAATAATTACATATCCGAATTTACAACAGAATCAGTATCTTTCTGACCTTAAAAAGAAATGGAATATTTTTTGTTGTTTTTACAGTTTTGTTTCATAAGCAAATGAATGAATAATAATGTTAATTTTAGAGTAACACCTGTACGTAAGTTTTTATTTGGGATGGATGATTACTCATATGTTTGAGATGTGGTTTATTTTTAAATCCACTTGACGAATTTTAGTACGTATGCGTAGAATATGGGTTAGAAAGTATTTTTATACCTTAAATTCAAAGAGGGATTTCTACCTACAGGATATATATAAAAAGACTTCTTACTAGCCTACATCATCTGCTTACTATTCTACATTCTTACTAGGCTATATAAACCCATAGAGAGACTTCGAAATACAAGAGTGCCATAGAAAGCCTTCTTGTCACAAAATGATTGTATAAGTCTTCTACAAGCCATAGAGTTTCTAACTGTGTGGAAAAAAGTCTTCTATATTAAGGAGTTTAAAGATCATATTGCTATAGAGGGTCGTGCTCAAGCTATACCCAAATTTCAAACTATGGAAAACTTAAAATTTACTAGGTTTCAAAGCGCCGTTATGTTATGTTAACTACTGAAGAAATGTAAAACTTCTATAAGGCATTTTATCTATCAACGAACCCGCAGAAGAAATTCTAGCTGTAGAAACGATGTAGAATCTCTTCCAGTCATAGACGATCTGTGGAAAGTAGTTACATCATAGAAGAATATTTATAGCAGCTATAGCGTAGAAGAAAAGTAGGCGTTCTGCTACTTATGCCCGAACAATAATAGATATTCTAAATACGGCTGGTGATGACCCTTATTAGGTGTGACATTCGAAAGAGGAAAGACTTCGAGCATGCGTTCTGGCGTGAACTCGCTGTCCAGTTGAAGTTATGTTAACTATGGAAGTGGTGTGGAACATCTATTAGGCATTTTATTTATCAACGAACCCGTAGAAGAATTTCTAGCTATAGAAGTGATGTAGAAAATCTCCCAGTCTGTAGATGTCTTCCAGGTATAGCATAGAAAAATAGTAAGCTTTCCGATAGTAATAACAGAACAATAAGAGCTACTCTATATATATATGGTCTTGTAACTATCGAAGAATGTCCAGACTAGCTTAGAAAGAGACTTCGAGCTTGCGTTCTGTCGTGAACTCGCTATCCCAACATCTGATGAATGCCATTAACTTTTGTAGTTGAGGAATCTCTCGTTTTTTTAACATCTTCAGTTTTATTTTCTCGGTTACCACTAATCTTCCCAGAGCTCTTTGAGGATTCAAATTCTAGCATTAGATAAACTCCCCGTTGAATTCACAGCTTGCAACAGGTACTCCACCATCAATCACCTCCTTATGGGTCTCCAGTTTTAGTTTATCGTACGACCGATATTATCTTCCATCGCTGAAGAGTTCGGGTTTGACATTGTTCTGCTCTTCCGGAAAATTAATACTCTTCGCCGCTTTAGAAAAAGTGGTGAAAAGGTCAGGCGTATCCCTCTGAAAATTAGTAAGCACTTCTTTCTCTTGACCAATTTTCGTTTTTGTAACCCCAGCTAAAAATTGGAACATTCCCGTCAACAAGTCGTGGGAAGACTAGCTATAAAAGATGGACTTCTATAAACAAAAGCCCTTTGTAAGTTCTTCCATCCCGTTTCCACACTTAAAAGTTCTTTCACTTCTATATGCAGCTCCTTTAAAAGTAATCTATCTACATAAAATTAGAAGAGTTTCTCCCTTCGAAGACAGAAAGTTCTTAAAATTTTCCTTATCTTTTAGGGTATATATCTTGTAATTACATTTAAAATATTCTTTTACTTCTTTTAGTATTTCGTCTGTTTCATTCAAGGTCCATAATTTCTATAAAGACTGTTCCAGGCATAGTTGACATTCGTTTTATGTTAATGAAAACCTTCTGGAGAATCATAGAGAAAATATCAAAAGGCAATATTAGGACAATCCAAATATCTGTTGGAAGAGAAGATTTTCAGTTATCCATTGAGAGGCAGTTATTTTCATCAACAATAAATGGACCTAAGAAATTTTTTAATTTTATAAAAATATCATTATGAGATAATATATTGAAGGAATTTAGATAAAAATACCTTTAGGAAGCTATTTTCTTTAAAAGAAAACAATAGATTGCCTCAAATTTCAATTGAAGTCCTTTATAAGGACCTCAGATTTTTAAGTGTTTGGTAGAAAATATTTGTGGTGTTTAAAGATTTCAATTTCTATAGGAAAAAATCTATACTGCATTGAAGGGATATTTCATTTTTATAGAAGACCTTCTTAATTTCTGTCTAAAACTTCCTCCAAAAAGTATTTACGAAGAGGACCAAATGATTTTTTGGAATTATTCTCTTAAAGAAGTCGTTTTTATATAATCAAAATAATTCTAGGATTGTCCTGATATTGCCTTTTGAAGTGTGTCGGTGTGTGTTTGTGTTCTCAATGTCCCCTGCTGGTGGAATATTTAATGCTGTCAGCTGTTTTAGCAGGTGATTTTCCACCACGACAAAACAAAAAATTTAATGTCAAACAAAAGGTGGAGTAATTAATAAAATATGTCATTCATCGCCCTGTTGGAAAATTCCTAGACACAAATGACATTTAATATTATGATGATGACGTTGAGGCCATTGACCGTTATAGGTGGGGTTGGGTGGATTGGAAACCACCATACCATGTGAATGTGTATAACGGATATATTAATTATTAATTTGTTTACATCACTTACCAACAAAGGAATGAGAGGATTTATTTGAATATTAACAAATATAATTGAGGGAAATATTTATACTAACAACTAAAGGAATTTGTAGAACGAGAGAAAACTTAGAGGTTGTGTAGGAAAAAACGAAATAAAATTAAATTTGAGTATAATAATATCACTAATATGGAGTGAAGTATTTCAAGTACAACTACTTTTGGTCCTACGACCACTTTAGTACTTTGGTCCTTCTATTACACACAATATGAGAATGGAAGTAATAAAATTAAAATTTAATTCCAATCCAAATTGAGCATAATAATATCACTAAAATGGAACGAAGTCTTTCAAGTATAACTATTTTTGGTCCTTCGACCACTTTAGTACTTTGGTCCTTCGATTACATACAATTGACTTCAATATGAAAATGGAAGTAAATGGGAATTTGAATCCAATTTGCATTAGAATTTATTTCCAATCCAATTTGCGTATAATAATATCTCTAAAATGGAGTGAAGTCTTTCAAGTACAACTATTTTTGGTCCTTCGACCGCTTTAGAACTTTGGTCCTTCAAACAATGTACTTCAATATGAAATTGGAAGTAACAAAAAATGAGAATTTAAATCCAATATTAGAATTAGAAATCAATCCCTATCCAATTTGAGAATAATTATGTGACTAAAATTGACTGAAGTATTTCAAGAACAATTTTGTGGTCCTTCGACCACATAAGTCCTTCGACTACATACAATGTACTTCAATATGAAATTGGAAGTAAAAAAATGAGAATTTAAATCCAATATTTGAATTAGAAATCAATTCCAATCCAATTTGATATTTATTATGTCACTAAAATTGACTGAAGTATTTCAAGTACAATTTTGTGGTCCTTCGACCACATAAGTCCTTCGACTACATACAATGTACTTCAATATGAAATTGGAAGTAAAAATGTGAGAAATTAAATCCAAGGTGAACTAGAATTTAATTCAAATCCAATTTGAGTATAATAATATCACTAAAATGGAGTGAAGTACAAGTATTTTTGGTCCTTCGACAGCTATAGTACTTTGGTCCTTCGACTACATGCAATGTACTTCAAAATGAAATTGAAAGCAAGAAAATTAGAATTTAATTCACAGCTATGAGGTCCAATATAAATTCATATTTTGTATCTTCGAAGATAATTTATTTTGGTCCTTCGAGGCCACGGGAGAACCTTCTTCGAGTTTTATGTTCACATATATATGTCGTTAAAAATTACCCCCCTAAAAATTTGCACACACGCGTATTTTTGTATTCGCATATTTAATTATATATTCCAAGAAATCATTCAATTGAAGCAAATCCAGCCGGTTCTTTTTCTTTGTTTAATTTTGTACGAATATTCATCGAAAAGTGCTGATTTCCCTCTGCCAAAAAAAAAAAAACCAAGACGACAATCGAACCGCATATCAACACACAAAGCAGTGACATTAGAGTTTTTTCGCTTAATTGATGCCTGAACATCCAATAGATTGGGGCGGAAGTAATATCTAGGCAGAGAGACAATTAGCTGGGAATATCGCTGAGAGATAAATTGAATTGTACGAAATGTAGCTACGGCTGCTGCTGCCGTGTTACCTTGTAAATGACATGACAAATCTACTAATAGCCGAACAAAGAAGACAAATTTTTATTTTCGTTTTGTTTTATCGCCAAGAAATTTAAATTGAAAACACAGACTCACGACTCTGCCGTTCTCCTGATTTACATTCGAAAAAACAAAACTTGAACTTGAATAACTTTAAAATGCTGTTGTATGAAATTGAATTAAGTCAGCGTTGCTGGTTTTTATGTAAATATTTTGCATATTACGCATAAATTATGTCTTTGCAAACTTGTACTGTTTAAAGAGTGGGCTATAGGTGTTAATTTGTTTAGGAGGAAGTACTTTAGAAATGGAAGCAAGTGTTCTATAAATATATAATACAGGTTTTCTATATAAACTGAAGACATTCTAAATTTATACTATAGATAAAAAATACCTATTACAGACCTACAAATAAAATATCTATTACAGACCTATTGCAAATGTTTTTGATGGTTCAATTCAATTTATTTGAACTATTGCCGATCGTTCCTTTTGCAGAATGGTTCCTTTGAACGTGTTCGTTGTGGAACGGAGCAACTCTAGTAGTTACACGATTTTTCTATAAAATAAAAAAACCTTTATACAGACTTTCAAAAAAGCTTCTATATAAATCTCTTGTTCAATTCTAATAAATTGATGTCGAAGACCTCAGGATTGTCCTGATATTTTGCAGAATAGTTCCTTTGAACTGATAATATTGTCTTTTTCATTAATAAACAAAACTTTCGTATTGAAGACCAATATTTATATATAGACCAGAATATAAAATCTTCAATGGGCTTTCGCGGAATTGGAAGTTCTTCGCAATTACATAAATGAACATGATATATTTTTTACACATCTTCGATTAAATAAGAAGTCCGCATATAAAAACAAAATCTCCCTTTTGATATTCAAGAAATCTTCTTCATCATCCGATTACAACAGCGGTTTTTTATATATTATCAGAAATGTATTCTAATTAAATATCTGAAGACATCTCCTCTCCAAATAATTTAAGGATTGTTCTGATATTGCCTTTTGACAAACTTAATTCACAGAAAACGTTAATGTCTGACAAAAAAAAACTAAATAACGTCAGCTTTGAAATCCGTAGAAGAATAGTGTTGGCCAGCAGATGCTAATATGGTCCGAGTAAGCAATTAAAGAGAAAGGCCACGTCTTGCCAGACCAAACTCACACCTACAAGACTCTGATATTACCCGTGATGTTGTATGGATCTGAAGCATGGATACTTCTTGCGCAAACAGATGATGCAGCTCTTGGAGTGAGAGAAAAATTCTCCGGAAGATCTATAGTCAATCTGTGTCGACAGTGAATATCGCCGTCGACATCGACATATCGTGTCAGACATATCGAGCTGCAGCGACTACGTTGGATAGGTCATCTTGTGAGAATGGATCAAAAGGCATATAAAAGCGAGTCAAGTGATGGTTCACACAGAAGGGAAAGATCACGAATCCAATGGAAGGATCAAGTGGAAGACAACATCTCGGAACATGGTCTCTCAAATTGGATTAGCTGCGCACAGGACGACACGCATGGGAATCTTTTTTTTAATCACGGCCATCGAAGAAGCATGGCTGTTTGGTCAATATTTAGCGGGTCAAATGTGTAAAAAAATTTCAGATTTGCATACTATGTAGGGTATATATTTAAGTTTGAAAGATATACACCCGAGAAATTGATAGTATATCCAAGAGGAGTGGGTTGCGAGGATTTAATTTTAAAGATAAAATAATTTGCATACTATGGGGTATATATTTAAGCCTGAATAATATACACTAGGGCGGGTCAAAAAATTTTGGACGATTAAATATAGCCCCTACGATGATTTTATGGGCAATTCTAAGCAACTTTTCACTTTTCAAAAAATTATGTTTCCCTATAACACCATTTTGGCACATATGGACTTGCCTCCTTTTTTGTGCCCGGGACACAGAATGCTGAGGTTCCAATTATTGGCCATGCATTCTTCAAGCCAAATTGTACCATGCTCCTTACCAGCATCTGACCACCAGTTTTCAATAGTTCGGCTGATAACCCAACGGCTCCTGCTGCTTTAGCTTTCTTGAGCAGATTGATTGCTATACTGACTTCATCTTGGTTAGGTGGTATACACTCTATACCGTCATCTATTATTGGTTCCGGGGTATCTTCTTCACCGCCACTATTTGATACCAGAAGCTTTTCAAAATGTTCCTTCCAGATCCTCAACACGCTGTCTGTATCTGTCACAAGGTTTCCTTCTTCATCTCTACAGAAGGATGTGCTTGCACAAAAAACTTCGGTTTGGTGTTTTACTCGTTGGTAAAATTTCCGGACTTCATTCTGACTACTGTACATCTCGATTTGCTCACGCTCACGCTTTTCTTGTTCTTTCTTCTTTTTTCTGAAAACATGTTTCTTCTCATTCCTTTTCTCCCGGTCATCCTAATTATCACATCCAAATTATCCCGCCCAAATATACACCCAAGAAGTTGACAGTATATCCAATAGAAGTGGTTGACCTTTAAATTGACTCCCATTACTAGAGGGCGGGAATGTAGTGCTGATGGCTAGGAAATTTGGCATGAGGTTCAGATTCTGGTCAAGGACGATGCCTACAATTTTCAATAATTATCTTTTAATATTTCAGGGATGAAATAAACCGAAAACTTTATTTCTATTGTTTCCTAGCCGCTCTAGACGTCACAATTATGAGCCTAACATCACAATTTTTTTTTCGTGGGAGAGGCGATCTCACCATCTACTTCGAATGACTGTTATGATAATGAATGTCAATATTTAGCGGGTCAAATTATGTCGCATTGGCTCGGAATATAGATCGGCCCAGCATGACTATACTGTTCCGATCACTGGTTTTGTCTTTGTATTGGTTATCGAAATTAATGCACAAATTTTGAAAATAATAATAAAGATAAAATAATTTAATAAATTTATACGTGTTCTAACGAAAAAAAAATATTTTTATTTTCAAAAAAAAAATTGTTAAAATGTTAACAAAAACAACAATAAAAAAACATTATTAAATAATAACAAAATCGTGTCTTTTTGTTCGTTTCAAAATTTGTTATATACATAGAACAAATTAGATATTGTGTAGGAGACTGTGAAGGGGGAGGGAGGCATGAAAAAACTGTTCATCAAAAAAAAACAAACATAAGTGTTGTGTTGTAGTTGTTGTTATATCAAGCAATTATATATTTTTTTGGAGGGGCTTCCCTAACACAACCAAATGAAAAAAAATCAATGCCGGTTGTTTTCAAACGTTTGTTGTGCTTCAAATTTGATTTGAAAAGAAGAGGAAGAAAAATAACAGATAACTGCTTGTCAATAAAAACAAACAACGACAAAATAATAAATAAATACAAAATACTGAAAGAATTTAGTCCTCAATTAAATAGTTAACAAAATAATAATAATAACGACCAAACACAACAACAACAACAGCGTAATAATAATCATAATAATCAATCAACCTACGAGAACAAACGTTAGCTAAATACTCATACACCACCACACAACACTGTAATGTTGTTGTAGTTGTTTTTTTTTTTTTTGCGTTCACTTGAACCGGAATATGGTTTACGAATTTATAATACTTCCGGACATCTGACTAACAACAATTTAGCAACAATAATAATAACAGCAACAACAATAACAACAACACCTATGTTAATAACAGGCAACTATGACGACAACGTCACAGCTACAACAACATATTTCAGGTGATTGCCATAAGAATCGTTAGACGAGGGGCTATTAACTTTTTTTGTTCGCTCATTTCTCGTTGTTGTTGTTGTTGTTGTTTAGATTCCACAGCTATATACTTTGGTTTACATGGTGATATAGCCAAAAGCAAAACAAAACATGTTTTATTTATTAATAATTCTTGGCCTTTTTTGGGGGGTATTGCTGCTATTAACGTTATTAAGAGTTAACCGGCTGGTTGTTGTGTCTTTTATGGCTAGAACATTGGATGACAATTGGGAAGGTCGTCCTTTCATAGAATAGTAATAAAATTAAAGATGACTTTGCCAAACATTATTATAATTTATTCAATTTTTTTCAAAATTTATATTAGTTCAAAGTCGTCTCTTCACTACCTACTATTATTATTGTTCTCTTTTTACGACCTTATACCCCTCATAGGCCCATCAATTTTCAAGGTAGTTTAAAATACGCTCAGCGTTCGCAATCTAACCCAGTTTGTTTTCAATGTTAGTAATTCTCAAAGATAAAATTAGCATATATTAATTCTAGAATTAGCAAATCCGTTTGAATATTCTGGTTTTAATTATACCCTACACAACTATGTTGTCAGGGTATTATAGCTTTGTGCAGCACCAAATGTTTGTAACGCCGCGAAATATTGGTCCTAGACCCACCTTTAAGTATACCGATCGTCATATCTCGACTAGCTGAGTCGATCTAGACATGTGTGTCCGTCCGTCCGTCCGTCTGTCCATTATAATTTGTAAACACGATACAGGCCACAGTTATGGACCAATCTTCACGAAATTTTGCATGTAGGATGGTTTCTGGCCCACGAAGACCCCTATTGTTTTTTGAAAAGATCGGTTAATATTTAGGGGATGAAATGGACCAAAAACATTATTTTTCTGGTCGCTCCAGAGGCCGCAATTATGGCCCAAACACAGCGAATTTTTGCATGGAGAAGGGGATCGGGCAAGAGAATAAGCATGCATGTTTTGATAAAGATCTGTCAATATTTAGCGGGTCAAATGGACCCTGACATTTGTGTGAAAAATGACAAAATTTGTATTCTATGGCATATATATATACTCCTGGAGGATGTAGACCCGAGGAGTTGTTGGCCTTTAAATTGATACCAAATATAGTGATGTATCCACTTAGATGTGGGAGTTACAGTCAAATATTTACAGGTGCTTACGTATTCAGATATTATTTAGTAACCCATTACCACATTAGATGGGGAAATATCGCGCTGGTGGCTTTAAAATTGTTCATGAAGTTCCAGTTATGGTCGAGAACAACGCCTACAATTTTCGGTGATGATCAGATTAAAATTTTGGGATGAAATGAAACTTAATTTTTTGTGTGTTTTTGAGTCGAGTATAATCCGAAAATCACAACACAACCCACCGTGAAGGTTATCTGGACAAGTAATTAGAAGGACTGTACTGAATATTCGAAAAAGTAAGGAAGAGGTGTTGTTGACCTCTAATCGGGCAAGAGGGGCAAATATCACGAAATATTACTCAGACTCGGAATAAACATCCTCAGAAAGTTAGAGTTCGTGGTAGTTGTGTAGGGTATCGTATGGTCGGCCCCGTCCGACTATACTGCTCCGCTCACTGGTTTTTTCTATGTAATTAATTCAATGTGGGCACAATTTTAAAATAATAGTGGCGTAATATTATTTTTTATATATTTTTAGAAATAACGGGATAATTATGTAAGCTTTATAAAAGAGGCGCGCTTGATGCCCACACAGAGAACCGGAGCTAACTCAACTCGATTTCAGAATCCCCCCTAAGCTCAGTATAAATAATGATACAAGTTCAAACCTAACAAGTAAAAAAGTATCGGTGTTCGCTTTATATAAGGTACAAAATTTATAAAATATTACCCCTTTGTGGTGGAGGTACCAAAAGGAATGGACCATCTACGAACTTGATCTAGGCTTGGTAAAGATAATGGGTTCAAATCGGACATTCCATTCACTTGATATTGGATTTATAAATATTTAATTTTTTACAATGGGTTCTGTCTTCGGACTTGATCTAGTCATGACAAAGATACAAGGGACACGAATTGACAGCACGATGCCAAACACATACCCTTCATGTTAACTAGAACCACACAACACGTTGCACCTTTTCAACTGCTCTGCAGTTGAGATAGGCTACCCTATCTCCAAATTCCCTATGGACACAACACATTAAGGTTGCTACATTTTTGAATTTGGAAATGGAGGAAATAGACATTTTATAATCAGTCCTCTTTATTTCAGTTTCTGCAATAACACGTCATATGTTCCTAATTAAAGTGGTGTATGAATAAAAACTGTCCTCTCTACTCTGCAATGAAGGTTTACTTCATTATACCCTCAGACTTATAGTTGTTTCAAAACCCCAGCGTCTTTAGACTAAATCCGTTCCAGACAATTTGAAGTTAATTTACAAATGTCCTCCTTCCAATTCTAAAGGGACTTTCTTGAAAAAAAATCAATTTTTTTTGAAGCTGTCATTTATATTCTGCAAAGGAGGTTTTTACTTTATTATACACTCAGACTTATGGCTGTTCCAGAAATCCAGCCTCTTTTTCAGACAAATTGAAGTCAATTTACATAAGTTCTCCTTCCTTCAAATTTGAATTGGACTTTCTTGAAAAAAAATCATTTTTTTCGAAGGCAGAAGTCGAAGTCATGATTTCTTTCTATGGTCCCACAAGTACACTTCTTATAGGTAACATAAAAAATATATCAAATATTTTAAAAAATATAAAAAAATCATTTTTTTAGTCGAGATTGATGGGTTTCCCTTAATGCTGAAGTCGAAGGCATGAATTTATCTTTGGTCCCACAAGTCCACTCCTTATTGGTGACATAAAAAATAAATATCCTTGCCAAGTGACCATAAGATATTTGTGATACAGATCTACAAAATATAACGTATAATTAGTTTGAAATTATATATTAAAAAAATTCAAATTATACTTCTCTCATCCGAATTGTGTCTTCGAATCACTAATTATACAATCCACAACAATTAGCATAAAATTTACGCACATGGTGGTTGGTAATTTATCTGTGCAGTACTACCTTGAGTGATTTGAGTTTGGCTTTGGACAATAAAAATCTATAGATAACTCATGCAAACAATGACATTCAAATGGAGTTTGTTGTCTTTTTTGTGATATCATGAATAAATTAAATTTTGTAAATTTTTAAAAACGCCGGTTATTTGGTTACTTAAATTTTTATCCGCGCCGAATTTATTCTTTGCAAATTAACTCTAAAGCCGTAATGATGAATAAAAACAAAATCGAAAAAAAAACTTTTCAAGCGCCATTAGATGATAAAAATTAAAATTCAGTTTGATGTTGGAATGGGTGAGAAGATTTGTGGTTGTTAGATAGCGTTTAGATTTTTATTGTTGTCTTGTTTTGTTTTGGTTGTTTCCATTTTTTTTTTGACTCCATGTTAATCACCATTAAATTCTTTGGGCATTGCCAGCCAGCAGCAGTATTTGGAAAATCAAAATGCCGCATCAACACTGAATGACTGTATCGTATGGTGTGTAGTATCCAATGGCTAGCTACTCGCTTACTATTTGCTGAATTTCTAAGGTCAGTTTCTTGTAGCTGGTTAACTTTGAACCCAATAAGTGTTGGTTATGTGTATTTTTTTTTCTTCTACTATGACGGATAGGTGTTCACAAGACATACAGAAAGATAAATAGATGCCAAGCTGCAACATAGAATGTTCGTACTCTACCACCAAATAAACCAAAAAATTTATTTCTCATTCTCTACCTTGAAATAGTAATTTGAAACAAGCTTTATAATAATTAGATAAAGTCAGAATGAATGGTCATTTATTTGAATTTAACCAAAACGCAAATTTAAATACTCATTATATGCCAGCAACAAACATCATTAAGTTTTATGTAGGCTATGTAAATTACAAACAACGATCTGCTATGGTGTATTTTCGGTTTCTTCTAAATGTTTGTTCTCAAAATGTATGTATGTATGTATGTATTTATTTAACCGAATAATTATGTTAACTACGATGTCGTTTGTACACAGTTGGTATGTATGACCGATCAAACAGTACAAAACTCACGTCGTCTTTTTATATTTTACATAGATTTGAATATGTATGTATTCTTGATGGATGACTGGCTGACTGGCGGACTGACTAGCTGTGTTTGGCTAGATGAGAAAGAAGGTCAATATACTCAACACCAATATTTATGGGATTTTATAATGTATTGTTGTATTTTTTTCCTTATCTATTTTATTTGTTATTGTTGTTGTTCTTGTTATTCTTGATCATATTATCATTATCTATATGGTATTACTGTGTTATTGACCAATTTGGAAATGCTTTATAAATATATTTCAAAATTGTTTAATAATAAAATTTGAACAAACAATCAGGTCGGTGTCATTTAAAAAGTCGTTGACTTGATTTGAGTAATTTGAACCTATGACTGATTAAATTACAAATATCAATTGCAACAGGTAAGTAATCGACACTCTATTTCCAATATATGACTTTCATTGAGGAAGTCCATAATTTCCGTGAAATTGGCCTCTGATATTTAGAAGTACACATGATCATAACTTCGTCATTTATGACAGGATGAAGGAATGGTAAGATTGTAAAGCATACACATTATATTTTCAAACTCAAATTGCTATAGGGCTACCTATCTCAGGGCTACCTAAAATTGTAAAATAGTTAATGAGAGTTTCAAATTTAAATAGATGAAGAATATATACCTAATTTAAATTGATTGAAATCGATAGGATGGCCTCCAAAATGTTGTTAATATGTAAGGATTACAATGTTTCATTGCTTCTCTAATGCATACGATCGTCATTTATGACCGGATGAAGGTATGGTAATGATGTAAAGCGTACACATTATATTTTCAAACTCAAATTGCTATAGATCTTCCCGCCATAGAACATTTTTAAAGTCATTATTCGCATATGAAGACAAATATAATTTTTGAAATTAATTTTTTGAATTGAGACTATTCTCAGTGATCTCAGGACTACCTAAAATTGTAAAATAGTTAATGAGGGTTTCAAATATGAATACATAAAGAATATATATCTAATTTAAATTGATTGAAATCGATATAATGGCCTCCAAAATGTCCTTATTATGTAAGGCATATAATGTTTCAGATTTTCTTTAATAGCTATACAGGATTGATGGATCCTTGAATTGTCACAATTTTAAACAAATTCATGGTTGGTCAGACATGGCCCTTCATTTGTTATTACTAATAGAGCAATAATTAACCCAATCTATAATTTATGCTTAATATTGGCCAAATCCACCTATGGATGAATATAAATGAAATATTAAATTCAAAATTGTTTTTTATGTGTTTAAATTATGATTTACCAGCAACTCAAGAAAATGACTTCCTTAAATCTCCCGATATATTTTCACACATAAGCACTATTTTTCAGTAACCTTTTTTATATTTTTCACATTTGTTAATGGTAGTTCTTTCCTATAGAATTGCCTATTATTAACTCATATCTCTTTTCAGAAAATTATACTAATTTTGTAAAATTCCTTTCATTTAATTGCACTTCGCGAATTTACCGCCAAATTAATAACAGCTGATGGTCAATTACTCTCTCCTTCTGTTACTCTCTCTCCCATATTTCATGCCAACGAACAAAATGTAAAAACTTAACAATGATATATTCATAATATAGGCATACTTTATTGAACCATTTTTAAAAAGCTATGAATTTGCACATTTCCTTACAAAAATACATTTTCTCAGTTGAAAATTCCAATAAAAAGTTGTTTTTATTTACTTTATAAAATTCTACAGTAGCCACAATATATGTGCCATTTGTCAAATCAACCGCCAAATTAAAGGCAAGTGATGACAAATATTCTCACTCACCACATTTTACATCACACCTCTTTCCCTTTCTGTCATATAAGGTATTTTTTCGATTCCTTATTTTTGCAAAGGAAGATCCTTTATTTGTATTCTTGAATTAAAAAGCACACGTATGATCTTTCTCTAATTGTTATTACAATTAAAAAACTATAGTTTTAAACATTTTACACTGATTTTAACAACTTCCATTAAAACCCCTAGAGTAATTTGCACATTTACCGCCAAATTATAAGCAGCTGATGTCAATAGCTGTCTCTCACACTCCTTTACTGACATTACTCATATTAATGTCAAGGAAGATGAAAGGCGCTTTAATCTCCTAAAGAAGGTCATTTAAAGAAAACTGACGTAAAATACTCTCTCACTCACTACTTCTCCGTGTCATATGTGTCTCTGTGTCATATAATGGTATAGAAATGCATTATATTTGTGATAAGGAAGGTACAGTTCAACGTAAGATCTTCTATTTTTCAATAAAAGAACACTCCTCACAACTTTCTACAATTGTTTATTATTTATTTAACTATTTTATTTAATTTGTTAATTATCTAATATTTAAAAAAAAATTGCTAATGTGCAATTTGCGTATTAGCTGCCAAACTACAGACAACTGATGTACTGTCACTCTTCACTTCTCATCACTATTCTCTTTGCCACAAATTGGGATAGAAAAAGTATATTTATGATAATGAAGCATTTTTAACTCCATATATTATTGTTATTTTTTGTATTTTTCTTTAATTTTCCAATAAAAACACAATTTAGAACATTCTCTAATTGTTGCTTTAATTTAGAAACATTTTTTATTTGCAATCCAACCGCCAAATTACAAGACAATTGACGTCAAGTACTGTCACTCTTCACTTCTCATCACTCTTCTCTTTGCTATAAATTGGGATAGAAACATTATATTTGTGATGGAAAAGCACATTTAACTCTATATATTAAATCTTTTGTATTTTTCTCATATTTTCCAATTAAAAATACACTTTAGAACATTCTATGATTGTTACTTTAATTTAGAAACCGCCAAATTAATGACAACTTATAGCAAATATTCACACTCATTACTTTTCTCTCTGTCATATTATGGAATAGAAGAAATATATTTTTTTATATAGAAATCCTTTGTTTGCATTTTTTCTTTTGTTTTTTAATTAAAGACTACTCTTTGCAACTTTCTCTAATTGTTAAATCAATTTAGAAACACTTTTATACACTTCAAAAATCATTTTAATGACATCCATTAAAAAACAATGTGTAATTTGCACATTTACCGCCAAACTAAAAAACAGATGTTGTAAAAAGCCTCTCTCTCTCACACACTCCTTTGCACTGACATTAGACATCAGTTGTTAAAATAGAAACATGCTCTACTCGAGAAATTTCTGTGAAGAAGAAGCAAAGTACTTCTTGCACAACCAAATAAAACAAATGAATATTATTTTTTGTATTATTAAATAATTTATTTTCTTTCCTTAAATAACTTGACGCATACGCATTACATATTCTATGGGGATCCTATGACAACCGCTCTCTCAAATTTCCCCCAGTAAAAAGGGAAATACATAACAGAAAAATGAATGTGTCAGCTAGAAAAATAAAACACATGGAATGATCATTTTACCCCTCTAGCTATAATTGTTCTACGTATATTGGAAAACAAATCAAAACATTATCGCTCAATTTAATTTTATCAATTGAATTTCAAAACGAAATAATAAATAATTGACGAGACGACAAGAAAACACTTTCTGTTAGGGTTTTTTTATAAATAAATATTTGATGCAACAAAATAAATTGATAACAAATAAGCAGCAATGGCTATGTGAGTATTGTTATTTAGACATGTGTCTAACAGATTTCATGTATCTCCCTCCCCCCGTCGTTAACACTCTTCATATATCGCTTGCACTCATTAAAAACAATACAGTAACAAAAACAACAAATGTAACAAAATATAACACTTAACCAAAAAAAATGAATAGATAACAGGCAAAGAGGCAGTCAGTCTGTCTGTCGTTCATTTATCGATAAATCACAAAACAATAACAGCAAAAACAACAACAACACTTTGACACATTGTTTTGTTATTCTTAAGACGATGAAACGAAAATGAGAACATTGCCTGCTTGCTTTGGTAATGGGGGTGGTGGTGTGGAGTGCGTTTTAAAAATGTTAATAAATTTTTTTGAACATAAGGAATCAACAGTGAATGTTCACTTCTTGAAAAAAAAACAAAATCAGAACGCATTTCCTGAATAATAATCATAAAAAAAAACAATATAAGAAAAAATCCAATCCAATCTCTTTGTCGATGACAGACAGCCAGCCACTCATACATGTTAACATGAACCAACAATATCCTATTTGTCAAGATATAACAACAACAAAATAAAGAGCATGTAGGAATGTAAGTGTATTTATTGTATGGCAATGATTGGAGAACATGAATATATCGTATCCATCCATGTTCTTTGTTTCAAAGCTTTGCTGTGCTTCTTCAATAGCAACGAACAGAAGAAGAGGTTTCTTTATATTTTCAATGTTGGTATTTATGTACATGTTTTTGTTCTTATTTTGTTGTAAATAACTTTTTTGGTTTGGTACACTCACCTTCAGCAGAGTTAAATTATTGTCCCTGGCTGCATTACACACAATACACGCAAGATCCATGACAGTAGTTGTTCTGGAATATCTTTTCGTCTTTCAGGTTCTTGGCACTTCACAAACAAACAAACGGAGAAAAAAAAGCAGAATTACCTTAACGCGACGCCTAGAGTTGGTTTGGTTTTTTGGTTAAGTTATTTATGTTGTTTTCGCGTTCTTCTTATTCTTCACACTTTTTGTTATTTTTTCGACTTTTATTTTTTGGAGAGAATATTGTCGTCTCGCGCGTGTCTGTCACTGTATTTTGGTTAAGAATATGTGTGTATTTCAAGTATGTGTGAGTGTGTCGTTATTTGTAATTGTGTGTGTTTTTATAAATTTCCTTTGTTCTTTTGCAAAAAAATAAGAATTTTTGTTTAAATTTTTTTCGTGGTACAAATTGAAATGTTTATATTATTGATTTTTCTTCTTCCTCTTCGTATTGTTGTTGTACGTTTTGCAATGTAAAATGTACCCAACCAACCCACCGTTTCACTTAATTATTATTTCTTACAAGAATTCTGGCTTTTTTCAGCCTCGACGACAGTAGTAGCAGCAACACAGCACAGGCACACAATTGCACAATTTTCCCGAAATTTTTGCTCTGCTTCTTCTTCTACCTCTTGTTGTTATTACTTCTTATATATTTTTATTTGTCGTATTTGCTTTTTTTGTAACACAAGCAAAAAAATTCCCGACGACCAGAATATTTTCGTTTCTTTTTTTATTTCTTATTTGTTACTTTTTTAGAAGAAGAAACAGGAAGACAGTTTCTTTGTTGTTGTTTTAGATTTTAGGTTTTTTTTGTTATGATTTTTGTGTATTCTGATTCAACCGCATTGAGTGGGAGGGGAATCACTAGCACTTGTAAAAAAATCTTCTGTTATGATGTTTTCTTCTTTTTTTGTTTTGCAAAAGCTCTAAAACAACGTTTCACCAATATTTTTTCCTTTATTTTTTGTTTTCTTTTATTCTTCTTTTTCTTTGTTATTGTTGTTTTTTTCTTATTTTTGTTTTGAGATGTGCAGCATGCAAAAGAGGCAAAGTGGTGAATCACAGAATCACAAACTTTTTCTTCTTTAACGTTGTATCTCATGCGCCCATAGTCAAATACTAAATTAATTTTTATTAATTTGTTAAGAATAAAACGGGCAAACCGACAAACGACATTTCCAACGGCGTTAGAAATGATTGTTTTTGTGTCTGATGACGGCGTTATTGTGGGGTAGAAAGAGGCATTGACAATATACTGTGTACTGTTTAATGAAACGTAACTGCAATTTTGACGTTTCGCAGAAGTAGTATGTTTCTAACGGTAAAAGCTTGAAAGGGTAATTGTGTTCTTGGTGCAAAGAAGTGAAATATAGCGGCTTATACATATCCAATTATGGGGGAAGTCCATACTTCCCAAGATATTGGTTTCAATGTTCATCATATATGGGCCAATGTCGGTAATATGAATATGTTTGTAAAGCGTGGAAATTATAGGTTCACATTTAATTCGTCGCGGACTTAATAAAAAGTTCCCTTTTGTAGCCGGCTTTAGATCGAGGATTTTAGACTTTCTCCTAGGTATAGATGAAAAATCGGCTACAAGATTAAAACATGTATTTTCAATTAAAAGGTTTTTCTAAGGCAGTTGAAGGTGTAAGCATAGGAATTTCAGAAATACAGAGGCCCATAACTCGGGACTTAAGATTATTTCTAAATTTAGCAAACTTTTGTACCATTTAATACCTCCGCTACCAATTCATGGCGAACTTTCTTCGGTTTTAATGATATAAAATCACATAACCTAAAAAGTAAAAAAAGTGAGGTTATGTGATCCCCTAGCACATAGTATTGTTAAAAGTTGCGAATAGTGTGGTGCAACGCCTACATTTTCTTCTTTAGTAAGCTTGACGAGACATACCGATATCTGCTGAATAATATGAATATCTTTTGAAAATTGGTAAACATGCAATATTTAATGGCATTCCCATTGAAAGTGGGAAGCAGAATCCATTTCGATGTTTTTATAGGCTTTGAAATAAGATCTAACATATAGCAGTTCTCAAATGTTGAGGTTTCTAGGATTCTCCGTCGCTTTTCATGTTCATTATAATGATTTGGAAGACACCCTGAAGTGATCTTCAAGGGGTATTCCTGCTTCTAGCGAATATAGTGATATTGAGGACCATTCCGACTAATAATAACTTCTATATATCCTCCGAATTGTATTTCGAACCTCTCGGTGATCTGTGCTTAACCCTCGAACAGCTCGGTGATCTCTCAATTCTCCAAAGTACGTGTAGCTTTCGGTCACTTCTAGATTTGGGTCTTCTTGCTTAGCTCTGTGACATGTTCGTTATATTTGGGTTTCCAAAATATCGACTGTCTCTGCCCGTGGTGTTTACCTTCTGAGGTGGCCGTAATCCTCGAGTTTAACCTTATGAGCTTCCCGTGGCCCTTGGACACCACCGACTAATAATTTGCCTGTCTTGTTAAATTATCTGAGTTGTATGTAGCTATGGGGTCTATCACGATTACCCCTCTAGTGACTCCCTTAAGCAAATACGAGGTCACTAATTCCTACTATAGAAGAACTTCAGTTCTATAGAGTTTAAAGACCTTCTTCCTTTCATAGGGTTCTTGGTGATTGATGTCCCATGGGAACACAAATAATAATTCTTTCAAAATGGTTTACTTAACCCTCTAGATGTTCCCTATAAAAAGAAGACCCCGTACACGCCGTCTATAGATATCTGAGGTGTGTTTTTTTAATTAATTTATTCATCGGTGAAATAAGGATCATGTTTATATAGAAAAATTTAATCTCAGATAAAAACTTCAATTAAAATTGGACCTGATCCAGTCGGAATGTCTGGCCTTCTTCCAACATATCCAAGAGGTCAGCAAAGATATATTGAGGATGACATTTTCTATAGGAATCAATATATAGTTTCAAAACTTCTTGTGAAACTTGATAAAAATAAAATATACATATATCCCTTTTTTAGTTCTAAAACACAAAGTATATATTTATTTATAATCATATACACTAAACTAAAATTAATTCCTAAATTATAAAAAAAATACGCCATCTTTACAGATTTTCATTCTTTTTCACATATTCCATGGCTAGCTGTTTGACGCGCTGGACATTGGCATCATTGCCAAAACGTTCTTCGAATTCTAAATATTTCTTAAAGATTGTACGCATTTTGCGTAGGGGTATCTTTTGGACAATGGCACGTTCCAAAATGTTTCTAAACAAAAAATGAAAAAAATATTAATTTCAATTTGATAGCCTAAATTTTTTAAGACTTACCTCGCCGAATCAATTAATTCCGCCTTAACCAACATATCAACATATTGTGACCAAACATCAACACGCTTGGGATATGAAGTTACCACCTGGTCCAATAGGGTTTGGGCCATTTCATTTTCACCGTGTTTGTGATTCAAATTGGCAAACATAACAATTGTGTTGACATCTGTGAAAATCAAAAAAGAAGATTTTAAATTACAAATCAAAATTCCATTTGTTGCTGTAAAAATACTTACGATCCCTCTCCGGCAGACAAGCCAAAGCTTTGTGTAACAATTGCTGAGCCCTTTCGGTCATGCCCACACTGAAATAGGCATTTGCTGCCACCCGCCACATTTCCTGTTCCGCTTTGAATTTTTTCGTTATAATTCCAATCATTTCTATCAGTTCCTGGGTCTTTTTCGAATCTGTTATTATCTCCACAGCCCTTAAATAAATCTTCAATGGTTCATTATAGATTAAGGCCTCTTTGAGCGTGTCATTAAATGTTTCCTTGCTGCCATAACGTAATTCCAAATTCAATAGAGCCACCCAAATATTTATTTGTTCTTCGGAATTTCTAAAGGTAATGGTTTTCAAGGCACGTCTTGCCACCGCTCTGGCCTTATCAATTTCGGCAGATTGCAAATGGAATACCATATAGTTAATCCAATGTTTACTGTTATTCGGATCGGATAATACCAATCGATCAAATTGATCTACCGAGTCGGGTAACTGTGTGGGATCGGCATATTTTTCTTCAATTGCCCTTAGGCGGGCTTCTTCTTCACGTTGTTGTTTGAATTTCTCGGCGGCGGTTAGTTTCTTTTTATTTTTAGCATCATTTGCATTTTGTTGGCCCTCCTCGTCCTCATCTTCATCTGAGGAATCTTCGGTTTTGCTAATATCTTTTAAATCGGTTGTCCAGAAATTGCTTACACCAGCCAGGGATTTGGGTGTTACTTTGGGGGTTTTCGATTCTTTCTTGGAATCTTCTGGTTTTGGTGTTGTCACCACAATATCCACCACCTTGGCAGCTGCCTTTTTGTCGGCACTTTTATCTTCATAGAATAAGACATCAGGTTGTTCCACTTTTGGTTTCTTTGCAGTTTCTTTTTTGGGTTTTTTTACTTCCTCCTGGGATTCGGAAGTTTTACGTTTACGTTCAGTGGTTTTTTCTACTTCCAATTTCGCCTTCTTTGCTGCTACTTTTTCCTTTTCTTTATTCTCATTTTCATGTTTCCTCTTGCGACTTATTTCGGTCCAAATTTTATGGGTATCGTCCAAGACAGCCAAGGGCAATTGATCATCTATGAAATTGAGCTTACAGAAATCTCCTTCGTTGACGGTGTTACTACAACTCTTCTCAAAATCATTGAAATGCAATTGGGCCGGACAGTAGACCAATGGATGCTTACCCTTCTTTAGGGAGCATATAAATATGCTTTCATTTTTAAATAGAACCTTGGCATTTATACCACCCTTGCCGATTAGGTTCTGGGGGATTTCCTTGCCGGGTAATATGTGATCTGTATCGCCAGGTTTATTGCTCAGGAATAACAAATTACTGCTATAATCTACCCATAAAACAATGCAATCCTGTGCAGTACCCGGTGTTGGGGGTTTGGCTTTTCCCACAAGGCTTGATTTAACAATGGCGACTAATTGAGTTTTTTCCAAAACATATTCCCAATCATTGCTGCCCTCAATTACACCCTGAAACTGGGCCTTTACTTTATCACCCACCGAGTAACGGGCAATGGGATTCGATTGTTTCTTCAAGGACTTTTTAATGCAGCTCAGTTCATCAAAATATCTGGAGGTAAGAAATACAAAAATTAGTTAATAAATTAAATAATTTGATAACAAGAAAAACTTACCCCTTCAAAGCCTTGGCAGTTGAACTCAATTGGCAATCCCACACATCAATCAATTTGGCCGATACCGATATGGTTTTGGTTAGATCCTCTTTGCCCAAAACTTTAACATAAATAACTTGATATGGCGTAATGCTAACCTTGGCCGCATTATTGATATCCATCAGCATCATATTCAAATGTAATTTCACCGACTTTGTGTAATTATTTATGGGCACATTAACCTCAACCACTTCATCGTTGACATCCTTAACATGGGCCTTTAAGATGTCACCCATATTTATAGATTTCCAATTGGGTGTTAAATTCTCGGTGAAATATTGGACATCCCGCACACTGAATATGTTCTTGTTAATACAGGCAGCTGGGGTTTGTTCACCAATTTGATACATATTCAGTTTGGCCAACAGCAGGTCCGGGTAATTTGAAAGAAATCGAATTGGTATGAGACCCTTAAATTCAATCTCCTGTCCCTCCTCTCCATCATCTGCTCCTTCAGGGGCATAAGCCACCTTAAATTCTAAAGCTGAATCCAATTTATGTACAATGGTGGCAGGGCAAATTTCACCCAATTTAAAGGCATTCTCCACGACGCCCAATATAAGTTGTCCATCTTTTTTATCCGCCACACGGAATTGCATTGTCTGACCTTCTTTCAATGTATCCAAAAATCCCGCTGGAGCATTTTGTCTATAGAATATACCCTTAACATCGCCAAAGAATTTCACCAAGGCAAAACCGTGTTCCGACTTTACAATTGTACCCGTATAGTTACCATTGATCCGGGCCTCATCGAAGCTAGTCAATACAGTGCACGATTTGGATAAATATTCTTGACGATTGGTTAGATAGACCATTTTCCTTTCGGCACTAACAGCAACAATGCGACATTTTAGACGAGTATTGGTTTCGAAAATCTTGAAGTTGGGCGCCAAAAAGAGTTTTTCAATGATTGCTGGAAAAACGGGGGAAAACAAAAATAAAAAATTATTGAATCGAATTATTGTCTACCAAGAAAATAAAAAAATAGTTTGGAGGTCTTTTTGAAGGTTCCAGAGGAACTTTGGGGGAAAACAAAAGTAAAAAATTATTGAATCGAATTATTGTCTACCAAGGGTTCGTCCTTGGGCCAAATAAATTAACAGTGCCAAATTTTATCCAATTCGAACCCAAAATGCGACCTGTACTTTGTTTACAATTTTACATGGACAGACAGACATGCAGGTTCTTAAGCCAGATTGTACCGTATAAATAACGAGTGTGGGAGAGAGGGCGACCTCTTTTATTATTATTTTTTTAGTTTTTAATTTAATTTCTTATTTTTCGATTTTTGTTCATATTTAATAAAAATTTTTGCATTCGCCTTACACACTTACCCGATGCCATTCCCACTTGCACAATGTAGCCACCGATTTTATCACTGTACTCCTTAACTTTAGCTGTAACAAAATCACCAGGATGGAAATCATCCAAGGCGAAAAATTTCTCCTGCACCGTGGTCGTATCATCCGTACAAACATATACACAATCCATAATATCATAATCAAGTATACGGACTTTGTGTGTTGTATCCTTGGCATATTTGGCCAGCAATTCATCCTGGTCATAATTGCCCTTGTAATTTGATTTGATAGTCTTAAAGGACAATATACCCTTATGAGAATCATCTAAGGCCAATACAACACCACCGGTTCCCAAATGATGGACCTTGGCATCTTCAATGATATCACCTCTCTTTAGGCTGTGTTCCACATTATCATTGCTGGTATCGGCATCATCTTGATCATTTTCCTCCTTTTTCACTGCATTATTACGATGAACATTCAATGTCAAGTAGACCAATTTTGTCAAAGGCATAACATACAAAATCCTCGCCTCATATTTCTCATTGATTTCATAATCATCTGGCACCAGCAGGGCATTGCCCAAATGATGTTCATTAACATATGCGGTAAATAGTTCATTCATAACAGTGCCCTTTAAACCATCCTTCAGGCGTTTGCCAACTTGAAAATTCACAATTGTGGTGGGTAGCAAATAATCCAAACTGGGATCAGCTTGATCTTTAACTTTCAATTTATCCTCCGATACCTCACGACAAATACAAGTACTGGCCGCCTGATCCAAAGTCATTTTATCCACTTTCAAATAAATCAATTCACCAACACCATGTCCCTCTTTTGATTTTTCCAAAGGCAAGAAACAACGCAATCCCTTAATGCCGGATTCAATAATGTAACCATGCTCTTGTACCTCTTCCACGGCACCACTGAAAACAAATCCTTTGCGTATGCTTGAATGATTGAGTTCAGCATGCACCTCAGATGGCTTAAAGGTCATATCGATCAAAACATGACCCTTTTCGTTGGTTTTAACTTCCAAAACACGACCATAGACTATTTGGCCCACACGATATAAATCCTTGAGAGGTTTATAACCCTCAGCTTGTGCGGAATTTTGCAGAAATTCTTTTGTAATTTTTGTATAGGAATCTGAAATTTCCAATGCCGACACCCGGGCAATAATTCTTCCTGGCAGCGAAACACTAACATACAATTGATCCACTTTCTTGATGATACCCATAATGATCATGCCATCTTGTATTGTCTCGTAGTTAAGCAGCTCAGCTGAAAATGATTCCAAGGCGTCATTCTGTTGATCATCATCCTCAAAAGACTTTTTTGTGGATTTTGTTTTAGTTTTTTTGATTTTCTTTTGGACAGCTCCAAAAATCTATAGGCAGTGGAATGGGATACATGAGAACGTTATTTTATTTACTTTGAAGTTTTTGACAATTAAACCCACCTGTGTTTCTTTTTGTGTTGCCGCTGCCTTTTCCTTGGCGGCTGGTATTCCACCACGAGGAAATGATTTCTCAATTATTACCATTTTTTATTAAGAAAATAACAAAAATATTCTTTTAAAGGAGTGTGGCTAAAAAAATAAAATCAAACTGAATGTCGTAGCACGTTGTTTTTAATCAGTGTTACCAGATTGTGCGGTCATATGGTAACAGCTGTAATAAACAGAACTAGACGTAACGCAAAATGAGTTGTGATTAGTGGCGTCGTAACGTATTTTGTTACATTTGCTCGCCTTCAAGCTTTTGAAAAATAAAAAAAATAAAAAGAAATTATAAAAGCATGTTGTACCCACAAATGATAAGTGAAATAAAAAAGGACCGTTAGCGAAATACTAGAAAATTTCTCGAAATTCTATGCTATTATTATCTACCTTAAAAAGTACTTATTTTTAGAGGCAGTAATTGCCGCTGATACTATAGTTGGGAGCGTTTTTTAGTTTTTAATTTTTATTTCTATGACCTCGCAAGCGAGGTATTAATAGTAGTAGTTCTTCCCTTGTGAAGTGTCATAAGTGTATTTTTTCCTAATTAGATATTATTTATTTTTAAGTTCTAATAATTTAAATGTTAATTGACAAATTTAATATTCGAAGCATATTGTAATAATTTTTTGTCCCCTTAAACGGCATTTACATTAGAACAGTGGAATTTTGGAAGCCCATATCTTAGGAAGTATGAACTTCTCCAGCACATTTACATATAATAGTAAATTCAGGATTTATGGAGTTGCGTCTTTTATTTCTTAAAGCCAAAATTTTGCGTCTGCGTTATTTTAAGATTATTTTTAAATATAAAAAAGCCAGTGTAAATAACATTATTTTTTCAGGATTTCGTAAATCCATAACATATAAAGTGCGTATGTCAATGCGATATAAATTGGCAATGTCTTATGTAAATAACTTAACAAAGCATCCCTGAAATCATGACACGAATCCGCACAAACAATAAATTTTTATTTTAAGAACCATTTCCAATAATTTTTATATAAACAGAGGAGAGGAGGTGACTGTTGCTTTACAAATGACCTGTGTAAATTCTGAATCAATGTCATATGTGCTGTCAGTTTTCCTGTATATACGAGATTTTGTATGTATGTCAAAATAGCTTCTTTACATACAATTTTTACTTTTGTGTTTACACATTTATAAGTATCCACAAATTTAACTTTATTTGTTCGAGTTATTTTCTATTTATTTGTTCTATGAAAATACACAAAGAAATAGAGCGGCTCATAAACTAAAAAATTACATTTGTGATGTCATATCGTTTTAACAGATGCAATTTTTCGTATTAATATATGTAAAATTTGACAGGCTCGTGTTTCAAGGTAATTAGATCTAAACGTCCTATAATATTGACAATCGAAATGTTTTTAGTGAAAAATACCTAGTAGTTGACATATTTCTGGTATGGTTATTGAAAATGATAATTTAAGTGAATAATTGAGTACAAATTTTATATATTTTTTGAATTTCATATTTTAATATATATAATTTGTAATATAATATCCTATTATATCACATTTTCCAAATGTTTTGCAACATTTCCCATATCACCACATATACATCAATTGCATCAACCTATAAAATGATAACAAACACCAAAATACAACTCTAATAAGAGTTTGTCATAATTTCAGCGTTTTTTCTCAACGCCGTTCGTGCAGTTGGCAGCACTGTAAACCGGCATTTTTCGCCATTCTTTATAATACACACATAAAAGCAACCACACAAACACATCCCGTCATTTTATTACTATACAACTACTCGCAAAAAACGGCAGTGAAAAGAAAGGAAAAAAGTAGAACCGAAAAGAATCGAATCGACGCCGCAAGCACACATTTTTATATAGCTGGGACGACAAGCCTTTGTTTTATTTCGGTGCAACACGCAAATTCTCTAGATAGAGAATAAATATCCAAATAACTAACACCACAAATAATAATAATAATTGTGTCTCCAAACAACATGTCCAGTTTACCGAAGCGCGCAAAATTGGATGAGGGCAATTCCGGTGCGCCCAATGAGGCTGTAACTGAGGCGCTGGAAGCAATCGATGCGTGTCAAAACGACATCGATGCCCTCAACGAAAAAGCCAGCGAGGAAATACTCAAAGTTGAGCAGAAATACAATAAACTGAGGAAGCCCTGCTATGAGAAGCGTAGTGAATTGGTCAAACGTATTCCGAACTTTTGGGTGACAGCGGTAAGTAGAGTAGCAATGATGGAGAGGCAAGGATGATCGGTTAATTAGGAAAGGAAGAGGAAAAACTAAGGATAGCGAAAAACAGGCATAGACATGTAATATGATGATAGGTTCTCTATATAGTGGTAGTGTGTATGTAACCATTTAATGTGTAGATACAGTGTGGTCCCCATTTATTCTTTCGTTTTGTTCTTCTGTCGTGGAAAGAAGAGACAAATTCCCGGGATCATTTGTGAGAAACAAAGTCTGTTGTGCTATTCACACTCATTAAGAAAGGTATTAAATGCTACGGAGGGGCGAAGGTTTGGTTTTACATGAGTTTATTTTTCTATTCTGTTGTTGATGCTTTTTTGCTAAAAGAACTCTGTCGACGTATATCTGTACATGTGTATGTGTGCGTGTTTTCTTGTGTAAATTATTGGCTGTTTGTGTTCAGTCATCATATTTTCCTTTTTTTGTCGCTGGCGGGTTAAATTTTTGTTGTGTACACAGCATTCTAGGGTTGCCAATTTTTGCCAACAGTTTGTGGAATATTTAACGAGAATGTGTTGATTATTTTTGGAATTAATTAGAGTAGTAAATTCTAGCGTAGTTAATGGGATTTTGTTTTGTTATTATTCTCTCTATAGTTGAAGGTTATGTTTAATGGTGTTGGTTTTTTTTGTGTTGAAAGTACAGTTTCGTATTGAGGGGGGATTTATTTGTTATTTTTTAGCTAGGTTTGACTGTACATTAAAACGTGTTTTGTAGTAAAATTTGGGGGTTTAGCATACGTTGGGACAGTCAAAATAGTTGATGTTAACGGCTTAGACAAATAAAGTGTGGCACAAAGGCACACATCATGATAGGACTTAAAAATTGCAGATCATTTTGAGATTTTTACCAAATGTAGCTCTGAAATTCAGATGTATCCTTGTATTTTGTTATTGGTTTTTAAATTAATGTAACGTGGGTCTCAGTTTGAAGTTGCTAATGTCCTGATTACAGAAATGTAATTTTTCGACGAATAAAAGTGAGCGGAATATAGTTGTCAACTTAAATAGTACCCATGACCGAGTAGTTTTCCTACGCCAAGTGGGTACGCGACTGAAATTCTTTTACAATAAAAAAGTGTCGGTTGGTGATCCTCCTATGAACAGATGTCGACATATCGGCTACGCAACAGAATTTTCTTCTAATAAAAACAAGGGGGCTTGGGAAATAGTAGTTGTTGTTGTAGCAGCCCTATTGCTTTTACACAATGGACTGAGGTGACAGTAAGCATCAGGTCGTTTCGGTCTGTCGTGGAAACGACCTGGGAAGTTGTCAATTTTTGATGTAGGGACAACTACGTAAACAAGTTTTCTAGCGCTTTAAAATTATATTCGTCTTAAATTGAGTATAGGGGCTCATCTCCAATATTTCTGAACTTCAGAGGTCCATATCTCGGGAATTATGGACTTCCCCCATGAAAGTCATATATTTTCATGGTCTGGGAGACGAGACCTACCTGTGGCAACTGAAATTCTTTTAAAATAAAAAAGTGTCGGTTGGTGACCACCTACCCACGATAACTTAAGACCTCCTATGAACAGATGTCGACATATTGGCTACGCAACAGAATTTCCTTCTAATGAAAACAAGGGGGCTTGGGAAGGAGTAGTAGTTGTTGTTGTAGCAGTCCTATTGATTTTACACAATGGGCTGAGGTGACAGACGTTGGCGAAGTAAGACTCTGGTCGTTTCGGATCGTAGGCCCCTCTGTCGTGGAAACGACTTGGGAAGTAGTCAGTTTTTTGATGTAGGGACTACTACGTAAACAAGTTTTCTACTGCTTTAAAATTATACTCGGCTTAAGTTGAGATTAGGGGCTCATTTACGATTTTTCTGAACTTCAGAGGTCCATATCTCGGGAATTATGGACTTCGCCCACGAAAGTCCTATATTTTCTTGATCAGGGAGACGAGAGACCTACCGGTGGCAAATTTCAGAAAAATCCGAGTTGAGCCCCTAAACTCAACTCGTTCCATCGAACCCTTCGAAAAAAAGCCTTTAGAGCATCCGAAGGTTTTTTTTTTTGATTCAGAAAAATTTTTGAAGGTATTCTGTCTATAGAAGGCTTAGAAGGTCTTGAAATATAATTCAAAATCTAATCTAAGGTCTATTACCCTCAAAATCAAAATCTATTACGAGTTCAGATTAAATAAGTTTAGGTTTTACAGGTTATTTTATTGTTTTGAATCCGTTAAACAATTAATGAAGTTTTAAATTACTTCTTCCGATACAAAATTGTGTTTTTATTCCAAATAGCCCGGTTTAAATTCAGTTTCTTATAACATCGTTGGAAAATTGGGCTGGGACTTTGAACATACCGAAAGTGACGCTTGACCTTTGTATGTGGAAATATGTATATTATGTATGTTCCCATGATCTAAGTGCTAAAATCACTTCGATTGGAAAAAGTCACCAGCGACAATCAAAACACATATAAAACGGGCTGGGCCGATATTGATCATTTTTGGAAGCCAATGAGAATCCAAAATATCAAATTAAAGTCTATTCGCTTTAAAAAACCAGCCCAAAACCCGATTTTTGTGAAATATACGATATAATAGGGTGTACCCGTATATTGGGGCGATCCCCCGCAACCCACAACTGGGAGATTTCTACCCGATTAGAAATCAATCCGCCAAATTCCAGACAATTTGGTTGAAAAACGAGCTTAAACTCCCCAAAGTACCGAAATTCGGCGGGTACCGTTATATGGGAGGTACCGTTATTGATATGGGTGATAAAAGTGACAAAAATACCGAATCTTGGGTGTACCGTCACATGGGGTCAACCCTGAAACTTGGATCAATATTGAAAATTTTTGGTAGGGAGATTTTTTACCCAATGAGAATCCAAAATACAGAATTACAGTCAATTAAGTTGAAATAAGTGCCCAAAAACCCCCAAAATACCGAATAATGAGGATTCCGTTGTATGTAACCTACCCTGAAAAATGGATCAATATTGATATTTGGTATTGATTTTTGGGTAGGAGGATGTTTAACCCAATGAGAACCCAAAATACCAAATTCAAATTCAGTTGAAAAACATACTCAAAGTGCCAAAAATACCGAATATTTGGAGATACCGATAGATGGGAGCTATAACATAACGTGGACCGATATATCACATTTGCAATACCAAACACCCTAGAAGTACTAGCAATGTCTGTGCAAAATATTTGAGCTCTAAAATATTGCAATCTATCGTGATTTCAATAAACGGACAGACAGACGGACGGACATGCGTAAATAGAAATAGAATTTTATTCTGATTAAGAATATATAATCCTTGTGGGGTCTACGCTGAATATTTCGAGGTTTAGCAGTCTTAGAAATAAGGGTATAAAAATGCGACTTTTTATTTACTTATTTTTCCTCTTTTTTACAGTTTATAAATCATCCACAAGTATCAGCCATATTGGATGAAGAAGAAGAGGAATGTTTGCATGCCTTAAGTAAATTGGAAGTAGAAGAATTTGAAGATATTAAATCGGGTTACCGTATTCATTTTCATTTTGACGAGAATCCATACTTCGAAAATAAGGTGCTAACAAAAGAGTTTCATTTGGGCACAGGATGTAAGTATACACAGCTCTTCCAAGTAATCTATAAAACAAAAAAATAATTTTTTTTTTTAATAGCCGATGAAAATAGCGATTGCCCCTCATCGACCAGTACGGCTATACAATGGAAAGAAGGCAAAAATTTACTAAAACAATTACTCTCAAAACCCTTCACCAACAAAAAGAAACGAAATTCCGAATATAAGACATTCTTTGATTGGTTCACCGATAACAGTGATCCGGTCAATGATGAAATTGCTGAATTAATTAAAGACGATTTATGGCTAAATCCTCTGCAGTATTATCTGGTACCTGATGTAGAGGTTGAACCAGAAGACGATGACGAAGATAATGAAGACAATGAAGAGGAGGTATTCGACGATGAAGATGGTGAGGGTGAAGAGGATGATGATGAAGGTAAATATTAAAAAAATATGTTTTTTTTTTAATTTCCAAAAATAATTATTTTTGTCTTCTTTTTCAGATGACAAGTAAATTGCTGAGTGGTGTGTGTATTAAGGATGCTTCGAAAAAAGTATAAAAAACATATTGATATATAATATCCGTAACAAATTGATTCCATACTATGCGATAATATATACGGAGGAATATAAGTAAAAAAAAAAAATAACAAAAACAAGAATAACAAAATTTCGTATTTTAGAATTTAACAAGAACAACAACCACAACAAAACAAAAACGAAAGTTTCATTTTCAAATAAAAAATCTCTTGAAAAAAGGCCAAAAAAGAAAAAAAAAATCAAGAAAATATCGTTTTTAATTGATGGTTATTATTATAAAGTAAACGTATGAATACCTAAATGCAGACGGGTTGTTACTTCCATACTATTGACTATACGCCTAATGCCTGATTGCACCCAAAATCAACGTTTGTGACAAGGAAATGGAATGACAACTTAAACGACGATTAAATGATATATAATAAAGCACGTTCGTTCCCGAAAAAGAAAGATATAGGGTATTAAATCCAAAATTCCAATGTTGAGTCGTTTGCTTTAAATTTGTGCATTTTACGTTTATTTCTATACTCTGTATTATAGTTTTAAACCAAACGATTTAGTTATTTAAAACAATGCGATAATGTTTATGTTAATTCTGCCAAGTTTAACGGTACACATTTATAAATGAAAATACAACTCTGATGACTGATCTGTTGTACTGTACCAACAGAATAAAGCAGTGTTGTCAATATAGGGTAAATTTAAAGGTTGTGGAGGTTAAGATTACCATGATTTCTATAGAAGTCCCGAATCTAGTGCATTTTTGGTATAAGAATTTATAAATGTCAATCTCTTCTGCTTCATAGTCATTTTGGCTAAACGATGTGCCACAGGTATATCAGCGGTCATTTCATTCGGAGACCATTTTTTTCATACTAGGAAAAAAGACGAGAGAACAGATATATTGAGGACAGAGAGACCTTTGAGGTTAGGTTTGGTAACAAAGTCGTGACAGCTGTAAATGATGATGTGATTTATATGATAGAAAAAGAGTGGCTTGTGTAAACTATACTAAATAAGTCAAAATGTGTCAGTCGATGTTACCGACGGATGTAAACCCTCTGCCTATGTCATAATTATGCCATGGGTTTTCAGATGTCTACGGAATCACTACACACTGGTTTTATTATTCGCTTTATATAGGGTATATGTTTTTATCACATAGTTGGTCATCTGAAAAAGGTATCAGAAGAGGTTCTTCTATAGAAACATATGTTTGACCAATATTTCGATGAGCACATATGTTTGAATGTTTGAAGGGACATGATCTAGGTATTGAAAAAAGTATTGCGATTTGTAGTTTGGATCGAATCGAACATTCCGTTCGTTTCATAAAAATTATGAGTTTTATAAAATTTTCTCACTTTGTGGGTGAGATATGAAAGCAATGGACCGATTGATAAAAAAAATTGTGATGTGTAAAGTTTGGATCAAAACGGACATTCGATTCACTTGATATTGGATTACCAAATTAAGCAGATTTTAACCTTTTGCGATATAAGATTTTAACCAACAATAAATAGGGTTGGTATACATATTCGGTTTTGCATATATTGATTCAAATGGGATAGTCCGTTCATGATATTACAAAATTAATTGTCAGCAAAATTTTGACTACTTTGTGTGGGAGGTTCCGCAATGAGTGGACCAATATAACACAATTTCGAACTTGATTTAGCTTTAGAAGAAATGTTACGATGTGAAAATTTTGGATGAAATCGGCTATATCGTGTGCAACTGCCAGGCGGGCGGACATTTGTAAATTAACTCCAAATTGTCTAAACGGATTTGGAACGAACACGAGAAACATAAGACTGTGGGTATAAATATAGAATTAGTTATGACAATACCATATAGCCATATCAATCAGCTGCTCGAACCAAACCTATGGAAATCAATATATTCGATTAATAGTGACATAACAGTTGAATACATTGATGTCTATAGGTTTGGTTCGATCAGCTGATTGATATGGCTAATGGTTATGTCATAATTATTTTCAGTTTAAAAACACAATTTGATATCCCTTGAATAAATATATATTTTTTTAATATGCACCTATGAAATATCCCGAGGAAATATTTTTGTACATTTCCCGTACTCCAAGAATCTACTAGATTTTACTACTTTTTCGATATCATAAAGGACAATTTTGTTATCTTATAAATCGCGATACTTCCCAAAAAAAATTATTTCTTCTCTACGCTGTAATTTGTTTAAGATTATTTTGATTGTCGATTTTCTACAAAAAATACACGTTAAAACATATATTTGTATAAAAAGCAATTTATTTCTTATATTTTCTTGACATTGACAATTTAAATAATGAGTTTTAATAAAACACATTTTATTCCGTTCTAAACATCTGTTTTATTCGCCACATTTAACACAAAAACCGCCAAAACAGCGAAATACAAAATTTGGCGATTTTTTATTAACGACATGTTGACACTACTGTCCACAGCAGCTGTCAACCCATTCTGACATAATTTTTTGACAGCCGTATCAGCGCACTTGCAAGCTCAAGCATTCGTGAATTTTTCTGCAAATATTCTCCAAGGCAAAAAATACGATGGCCGCCGTCAATAAATTATCCATGTTGGTAAGAAATCCTTAAAGGCACAAATAATAAAACAATTCCCTATTATTAAAACAACAACTGGGCAATGTCCTGGAGTGGAAATCCAACAGTTATCAGATAGTCTGGAAAAAAATTACCCAACAGATTTTTTTTGTTGGTTATGTAATGTAACAAAAAAAAGTTATGAAGGGAATTATATATTTTTTGGAAAAATAAAATGTGGTCTGTTTGTGTTGATGTTTATAAATGGAAGTACTTGACTTTTTGTAACACCATTGTAATTGTGTGTTTGATTTTTTATTTATTTTACAGAGCCGTGCTATGAGCACTGGTGCTCAAATGGTCAAACCCCCCGTACAAGTATTCGGATTGGAGGGTCGTTATGCCACTGCCTTGTACTCGGCCGCCACCAAATTGAAGCAATTGGATCAAGTTGAAAAGGACTTGCTTGCCTTCCAAGCTACCCTTAAGCAGGATAAGAAATTGCGTGAATCTGTTGTCAGCCCCATTGTCAACAAGAAAGTCATGGGTGTTGCCTTGAAGGAGAGTGCCGAAAAATTGCGTTGGTCCGCTGCCACCGGCAATTTGTTGGCCCTTTTGGCCGACAATGGCCGTTTGAGCCAATTGGATGGTGTTATCAATGCCTTCAACATTATCATGGCTGCCCATCGTGGTGAAGTTGTGTGTGAAGTCGTTTCTGCCAAACCATTGGATGCTTCTCAAAGCAAACAATTGGAGGGTGCTTTGAAGGTAAGAATATATTAATAAAATATCTTATTTTTGAAATAAATAATATTTTTGTTTTTGCTTTTCAGTCCTTCTTGAAGAGCAACCAAAGCTTGAAGATTACCTCCCGTGTCGATCCCAGCATCATTGGTGGTCTCATCGTCTCCATTGGTGATAAATATGTTGACATGAGCATTGCCAGCAAAGTCAAGATGTACACCGATGTCATCTCCTCTGCCGCTTAAATTGAAATTGCGGATTTAAAAAATCTTGTGATTTCCTCTAAAGCTTTTTTAAGTTTCTTTTATTTGTTAAAACAAAACAAAAACAAAAATGCTAGTAATTTAATAATCAATTTTCCGAATCAAATAATATGGTAATGTGTTCTTAACTAAATTTACCCCCGTTCTGTCCCACTACAAAAAACAAGTGTTGCAAAATAATTTACTCTTGGATGGAATATTTGCTAAAAACATCGGCAAATTTAAAACAAACAATAAAAATGATGGATGTTAAAAAAAAACAACAAAAAAAAAAAAAAAAAAAAAAAAACAAAAATTTCATTGTGAATTTTTTTGCATAGTGTCTTTCCCACTAGATGACCTAGTTTTGAATGATGAATATGTTTTTTTTCTGCAAACCATTGACTGGAACGCCATCATCACTTAAAATACAATGTGAGGTTAAATATGCTATATTTTTTCTATATTTTATAAAAAATGTAACAACAAAACCAACATTAGTTATAGGTCAATGCATGTTCAGCTAGAAAAAAGCAAAAACAAACAAAACAACGAATTTACACAATGGTGTAAAAGCAATAGGGCTGCTACAACAACAACAACGAATTTAACCAGAATTTTATTTAACACACATAAATTGCTGTTGATACCACGCAGGCGTGTGGGTGTTAAATAGTGTTGTAACACTACGGCTAATTTGAATAGGGAAATATTGGCTAAAAAAAAGCAACCGAGGGGAAATGTTTATTTTTTTGTTTTCTGTAAAAAACGGCTTTTTGAGCTTCCATTAGAAGGGCTTTGGGTTTTCGACCTGTATGATATCCTGTTCGATCTGTATGATATCCTGCTGTAAAAACAATTTTGAGTTTCTATAAAAGTACCTTCAGAATACCCCCAGCCTATGGTCTGTGGAGGTCTACGAAATTACTACACACTGTTGTTCACTTTATATAAGGTATATTTTTTTTATCAAATAGTTGACAATAAAAAAAATAAAAATATTACAATATGCAAAGTTTTGATCAGATCGGAATACCAGCTTGGTATTGAATTATCCAATTTTCAAAATTTTGACACTTTGTGGAGGAGGAGGTACTGACAAAGGTTTGTTAAAAGTAGTACGTTGTACAAAGTTTGGATCAGGAGGTACTGAAAGGAGTAGAACGACAGGTTCCATCTTCGGACATTATCTAGGTTTGTTAAAAGTAGTACGTTGTACAAAGTTTGGATCAGATCGGTCATTGCTTTTCGTTTGATATTGAATTTACAAATTTTCAAAATTTGGGACACTTTGTGGGGAGTTAATAGGAGTGGACCGATGGGTTCCAACTTTGGACATGATATAGTATTGATAAAAATATTACAATGTGTGAATTTTGGGTCAGATCCGGCATTGCATTCATTAGTTATTAAATTAAGAAAATTTCAAAATTTTGACACTTTGTGGGGGAGGTACTGGTAGGAGTGGATCGATGTGTTCCGACTTCGGACATGATCTAGGTTTGATAAAAATATTATGATGTGCAATATTTGGATCAAATCGGACATTCCATTCGCTTGGTGATGAATTAACGAATTTTCAAAATGTTCGCACGTTGTGGGGAAGATACTAGAAGGAATGGACCGATGGGTCCCTTCATCGAACATGCTCTAGGTTTGATAAAAGTATTACGATTTGCAAAGTGTGGATCAGATCGGACATTGCATTCGCTTGGCATTGAATTCAAGAATTTTGAAAATTCTGACACTTTCTGTTGGAAATACGGACGGAGTGGACGGACGGGTCTCATTTTCGGACTTGATCTAGGTTTAGTAAAAATATTACGATTTGCTAAGTTTTGGATCAAATCGGACATTGTATTCGATTGGTATTGAATTAAAGAATTTTCAAAATTTCGACAATTTGTGGAGTAAGTAGTAGAGTAGTGGATGGTTCTCATGTGTAAAGTTTGGATTAGATCGGACATACCCTTCCCATAATATTGGATTTATAAAAATTGAAAATGTTGGCTTTTGTGGGTGCTGTACTACAAGGAAGGGTGCTGTACAAACATTACCGATGCTAAGATAAAATATTAATTTGTGTATTGTTTGATTCTAATCGGATAGTCCGTTCGCATGATATTACAAAAATATTTTTCACCAACAAGGAGTGGACCGATATTTGCCATCTTCGATCTAGATTTAAGGTTGGAAGAAATATTACGATGTACAAAGTTTGGATGATTCTTCTATTAAAATGCCTTCTGTTCTTCTATTATAAGACCATCTACCCTTCTTTTAAAATACCTTCTGTCTTTCTATTAGAAGGTCTTCTGCTCTTCTATTTGATGAAGTTCTGATCTTCTTTTCAAAGACCTTCTGATCTTCCTTTAGGAGACCTTCTGATCTTCTTTTAGAAGACCTTCTGATCTTCTTTTAGAAGACCTACTGCTTTTCTATTAGAAGGCCTTCTGCTCTTCTATTTGATGAAGTTTTGATCTTCTATTAGTCTTCCGAAAGTCTTCTCATTGAGGAACGGAAATCGTTGTTATAGACAGCATATTGTAAAAATAATCTACCTTTTGCTCAGATGGATTGATAATTTTTACGATTGGCTGTCTATAAAAACGACTTCCGACCCTCAATGAGAAGACTTTCGGATCATCTAATAGAAGATCAGAACTTCATCCAAAGACCAAGCTATAATTATGTACATCCGAGCAAAGATTTTTTTCTATTCAGATGTGGCAGGATAGATGGAATTTAAACTAATCCCAAGACCATAAAAAGTTGATCTCAACCACCAGCTAAACCTGTCAACTAAAAAATTTATGTGCGAACATTAAGAGAGACCTTATTTAAATTGCCAACAGTGTATTTACCATAATTCCACGCTCAATGTAAAACCCGGTGATGATGGTTTCAATGTGGATGATGATGGCGATGTTGAAGGTGCTGGTGGTGGTGAAAAAGTCAGACATACATATTATGCAATCGGAAATTAAAATTAATGTTAGATACGGCCTTTTTTGGGAAAAACTACAACTGGAACAGCAACAACAACAATGAGTGTTTGCAAAAAATTTGGCTTATTTTCCATATCAAAAGAAGACCTCTGCAAAATAGACGCAAATTTTTGAATTAATAAGTTTAGATGCTAGGCCATTACAAGGTTTAGTAGAGAATATCGAATTAAGGCAATAACATCGTAAAGCGGAGTGAACTGAAACGAAAACGAAAAGAATATACATATCTGAAAACAATTTGAAAATTATCCTTGAAAGTGATAAATAAAAAAGTGCAACTCAAAATTGTCCTTGAAAGTGTTGGAGAAAAAAGTGTAACACCAAATGTTTTAAACGAAATGGATATGAAGCAAATAATATTCCTCTTTATAACGTGTATCGTAGCATATTGTAATTCGCAAACATATACCCAAGGATATCGTTATCCTGCTCAGCGGAGAGCCGGCTATAGTTATACGCCTACATCATATAATCGTGGAGCTGTTTCGACGGTTTCAAATAATCGTAATTCATATTCAACGGCTACCAAACCATATTATCAAACAAATTCGAATGCCTATCGTTATTCGACAACACAACGACCGAGTACAGCTGTGAAAGGATATAGTTCGGCAGCTAAGGATACACGTTATAATAGCTACAATTCAAGAGCATATTCCACACAAACAGCTACATCGGCAAATAACCCTGTACGCTGGTATGCCTCTTCCGATGATTATAAACGCAATAATTATATTACAACACCTGCTGACGAGTCAGCCACTACTCAGCAGGATACTAGATCTTCCACAAATACCAAGGATAATTTAAGAAATACCTACAACAGTGCCACTAGCAACTCCCAGGACACTCGTCGAAATCCGGCAACTATACCCGATGCGGAAAATGCCAAATTTGCTGGGACCGATAATCAGGAAAAGGATGATGAATCTTCACCCCGAACCGCATTATATTTGAAGCGTCGAAAATTTCTACGACAACGTTTGGCAGCTGCTTCGGCTCTGCGTAATCGTTGCTTGGCCTATGGACGTGATGCTCAGGCAGAGAAAACCATAACACCACCACCTAGGGAACAAGGACGTTTTCTATTCGATGTTAATGTATACAAAGTGTATCCTCAAGGACCTGTAGCGGCACCATTAGGTTGTGGTGGTTACGGTGGAGGTTTTGGTGGAGGACTTTTTGGTGATGATTTGGGTTATGGTGGTGGCGGCGCCGGCCTGGGTGGTGCATTAGCAGATCCCTTATTAGATCCTGTCTATCCAGCCACTCCAGTGTTAAATCAAATTTTGGGCGCTTGGGCTCCGGGTATATTGAATAATGCCTTGGCGGTTACAGCTCGGCCCTTGGCAGATCCCCTACCACCACCAACAAATTCAGATCAGGATTTACAAAATGATCCAGATGTCGATCCAGATTATCAGCGGCCAGTGCCAATACGTAGACCAAGGCCGAATCGGGTGTATTATGATTCAGCGGGAGCGGTAAGTGAAAATTTCTCCCTATTCCCTTTCATTTTATATTAAATTATTTTTTTTATTTAACAGGCTCCCTTGACCCCTGCCCAATTGGTTGGCGGTGTTGCCACCACTGTGAATGGCATTATACAACAGCTAACTGGCAATGTCCAGCCGGTATATCAATCTGCCTATACACGCTCAAATGGCTCTTACAGATCCAATCGATATGGTTAACTATTTTTTAAGATTTTTTGTTGTAATTTTTTTCGAACGATTTTTCTAATTTTAAGTGCAAATTTACCAAATCCTATATTGTTTTTGTAAATAGATTTTAAACAAAATTTCTTTAAATATTTTTGTAAATCAAATTAAATTTTAGAATAGTTATGATTAGCTATTGAAAGGGAAAAATAGTTTTATGGAACACTAAGATGACTTCTAGTGGACCGGGATATCCTCAACCTTATGGCTAATGATACGGCAAAAATGTACCTCATCGAAATATTTGTTTTAATCCCCATGTTTTTTGGGATCAAAACCATTTCAGACAATTTTGAGTCGATTTACAAATGTCCGTCCATTTGTCTGTATGTCTGAACGGCTGGTGCGCACAATAACTCTAGAAGGCAGTTACCGATTCAGTCCAAATTATGTACATTGTAATATATCCTTCAAACTTCAATCAAGTTCGAAGATGGGGGAACATCGGACCACTCCTTCTGGAGTGTCACAAAATGGTAAAAATTTTACTGAAAATTAATTTTATAATATCATGCGAACGGACAATCCAATTTGAACTAAACTTTGCACAACCTAATATTTTGACCATGCCCGTTTAATGTTGGAAAATGGGACATATCGATCCATTCCTTCTAGCACCTCCCCCATAAAGGGTTAAAATGTTAAAAATTTGTAAATCTTATATGAAGCCAACGGAATATCCAATTTCTTTGCACAACCTATTATCTTTACCAAGTCTAGATCAAGTCCGAAGATGGAACCCATCAGTCCACTCCTTGTGGCACCTCCCCCACAAAATTTTCAAAAATTTCAATATTTATAAATCCAATACAAGGCGAATATATTGTCCGATTCGAAACAAACTTTGCACAACCTATAATATTTACCAAGTCTACATTAAGTCAGAAGGTGGAACCAGTAGGTCCTCTCCTTCTAGTACCTCCCCAAAAGGGCCAATATTTTATAAACTTGTAAATTTAATTTGAAGCTAATTCATAACTGATTTAATCGATATTAAATCCGAAACCTCTTTGATAAAAATATATACCTTATATAAATCAAATTATAAAAATTGTGTGTAATTCCTTAGACTTCCGCAACCATAGCCTGAGAGTATATATCTGTCGGCAACACCAACTGACACTTTTTTATTTGTTTTTTCTTTTCATTTAGGATCACAAAATGGTCTTATTGAAGACTTAAAAGAAGGCCTATATGTGAGCTCTGATACGACCCGAGTCTTACTCTTGGTTCTAAAAAAAAATTAATTTGGTACAAATTTGCAAAAATCCGAAGTCTTGTAATCGGTTATGACCCTTCGAGTCGCCGCCGATATAGTCCGACATATTTACGTTATATAAATAAGGCAAATTACGCAGCAAAAAATCGAATCGTTTAGAAGATCTACTCCAGAAATCTTCATATTCATGAATGTTTTCTTCACTCCAAAGTAATTATTCCTACCAACGACTTTTTTAAATTACCCAAATTGTTGCATTTCTAAAAATAAATACGGCAACTCTACAATTCCATTTCCTATGTCATTTTCCTATTGTCTTCCTTATTGCACAATATTCTAATTTGACAAAAATCCTCTCTAAGCTGCATTAACACACACTCTCTCTCTCTATCTATCCGTCAAATCAGTTCTATTGTCACAGTCTTAACAAACGGTCGGTCTTGAAGTTGTTATTGCTTATTTTGTTGTTTGTGTCGGGAAATTTTAAGAATATTAAAAGAAAAAATAGTGAATCCACTCAATAATTATATCCTTTGCATTTGTGAAGTGTTTCCCCAATTGGAATTGTGTTTTATTTGCTAAAAGATTGTTAATTTCTTCTTCCTTTTTGCACAATATTCGAATTTGACAAATATACTCTCTTTGAGCTTCCCTTAACACTCTCTCTTTCTCTATCTATCCGTGAAATCAGTTCTATTGTCGCTGTCTTAACAAACGGTCGGTCTTGACGTTGCTCTTGATTATTTTGTTGTTTGTGTCGGGAAATTCTAGGAAAACGAAAAGAAAAATTAGTAAATCCATTAAATAATTACATATTTTGCATTTGTTAAGTGATTTTCCAATTGGAATTGTGTTTTATTTGATAAAAATTGGTTAATTTCATAAGAGTCGCCAATAGCAAGTGAGTGCGTGAAATCCTCTCTCAGTTGCATTGTGTGCATTAAAGCTCTCAGCTTTTGCGCGGGAATTTGCACGATTGTTTTTGCATTTGTGTCCCCCTTCTCGGTCAATTTGTTGTTTTGTTTGTTTGTTGTGAGAATGTTTATTTTTTTTGTATTCCGCACTGTGTTTAATAGTAATAGTAAGAAAAGCGTCCGGTTGCCGTGTGTGTGTAAATATGTATTGCAAAATGTTTAAAATAAAGCAATGTTAATATTGAAATGGCCTGTTTTACACGAGAGTGTGTATTAGTGTTCTATGTAGAAAAGCCTGGGTGTATATTTCATGTTGAATGCTCAGTTTATTGTTCCAAGTTATGAAGGATCCCATCAAAAATGTTTTCATCTTTACGAAAGAGGTAATTTGCAATTTATATTTCTTTATTTATATATATTTCAATTAGAATAGATAATTTTCATTTTTTAACAATTTCAATTTACACACTATATAACAAAAAATAATAAATACATTTAAATTAACACACAACTCACCCATATAATGGAGACAATATAACTTATGCATGTATTTTGTTTTGATAAATTTTAGTACAATTCTAACAAGATTTAGCGTTATCCGTCCGTTCTGAAGGAATTTAGATTAAGAGGTAAACTGTGGGTGTGTGTTTTCTCAATTGTTTATAGGCGGGAATAAATAAAGGCGGTGTGGTTTAATGGCAGACCTTAATATTTAATTTTATTTCATAAACGAGAACCTAGCCCAAAGGGCCATGAGCGATTACATGGACTACTCCAAAAGCTTAAAATTAACTTGATAATTTTTATTTATAATATTTATTTATATAGGTCCAATATTTGTCTGGTACCTTCTCCACGAACTGTCAAAATTTTTTAAAAATATAAATTTTTACTTTTAAAAAGCCTACAGCCGAACTAATACAACAAAGATATAAATTTAATAAAACCATGATCTACCTTCACACTATACAGTAATTCGCAAACAATTCTTCTTTTTACTTAAGGGGACCCCACCCATTCTCGGTTTCAAAAAATTTAATTTCTTATTTTGATTTAATTTGAACCTATACTAATTCAAGAATGTCCCCATAAATTTTCAAGTGAAAATCTCAACAATTTTTGAAGATATAGCCGATTTATTGTGTTAGCATCAGGTGACAGCAAGAGGGCTTCTCAAACTTTAAACGCGTTTTTCTCCAAACAGCGTTTTTGCGAATGGCAGGCACGATAGCTCAAAAACTAATAACCCAATCCCTTAACACATTTTGAAGTAATATCAGGATTTTTTTAAATACTTTTTAAGGACGTTATTAAAAGCAGTGAATTAAAAAAAATAGGCGTGACATTTTTTAAAGAACATTTTTTCAAAGACTTATGCAGAACATTTTTCCAAGAACTTTAACAGACATAGATATTTAAAGAATATTTTTTTTCAAGGACTTAGACATTCTTGGTTTTTATACCCTTCACCACACTGTGGTACAGGGCATTATATCTTTGTGCATATTTTTGTAACAGGTAAAAGGAAACGTGATAGACACATGGTTCCTTTTGAGAATATGCATAGAATTACTTTCTAAGTAGATTTATGTATGTCAGTCCGTCCGTCTGTCTGTCCATGTTAAATTGTAAACAAAGTACAGGTCGTATTTACGATCCGAATTGGATGAAATTTGGCACAGCTCATTTGTTTGGCCCAAGGACGAACCCTATTGAAATTGAGAAAAATCGGTTCAGACTTAGATATTAGATATATATGCCTTTTCATCCGATTTAAAGTAAATGGTGCACCAAAGTCCCTATATATCTTTCGATTTGCACGAAATTTGGCACAGGGTATTGAATTAAGTCTGGAATAATGTGTACTAAGTTTCGTGAAAATCGGTTCAGATTTAGATACAGCTCTCATATATATTTTCGTCCGATTTAAGGTAAATGGGGCACAAAAGTCCTTACATATCTTTTGATTTGCACGAAATTTGGCACAACGTATTGAATTAAGTCTGGAATAATGTGTACTAAGTTTTGTAGAAATAGGTTCAGATTTAGATATAGCTCCCATATATATTTTCGTACGATGCAAGGTAAATGGTGCACCAAAGTCTCTATATATCATCCGATTTGCATGAAATTTAGCACGGCGTGCTGAATTGAATCTAGATTAATGTGTGCTAAGATTCGTGAAAATCGGTTCAGATTTACATATAGCTCCTATATATATTTTCGTCCGATTTTATGTAAATGGTGCACCAAAGTCCCTATATAACTTCTGATTTGTACGAAATTTGGCTTAGGGTACTGAATTGAGTCAGGAGTGATGAGTGGTAAGTTTCGGGAAAATCGGTTCCGATTTCGGTGTACCTCCCATAAATACTTTTCTCCGCAAAGTCTCTATATACCCTTCGATTTGCACGAAATTTGGTATAGCGTACTGAATTGAGTCTAGAATGCTGTGTGTGATACGTTTCGGGAAAATCAATTCAGATTTCGATTGAGACTTGAATGACATTATGGCGTTTTGTTGAAATTGGTGCAGATGTTGCTAGCTACCATATGTATTGCGAACGGGTGTCTGATTGAGATTAAATTTTTAACAGTGCGACGTACTGAATAGCGTGTATAAATTCCGCTAAAAATCGTTTTCCATAAATTTGTCACATGGTACGCAGACGACTCTTAATCGGCCCGAATGAAATAAAATTTAGCATAGGCTGCAGAAAGGCATACGTATGTTCCTTCGAAGATCAAGAGTCTCTTCAAACTAGAAGCCTTACATGTCTTGTATAGAAATTACTAAAAGCTGTATTCCCGATCGATAACCTTCTTCAGTAGCAATTTCACATGCCAAGGATTTAATATGCAATACGCGTTTTGCTTGTTTAACAACAAATAAATCACTGTTGAATGAATGAATCACAGCAGCAGGTTATTTGAATCCATCCCACTCGATCCACTGTATATTGATACACATGTTGTAGTTTCTGAAAGATCGTGTCTAAAATGAATAACACGTTCGGTAATTGTATTAAATTTTTTGAAGGACTTTCGGCAAAACCATAGCAGCATCAGTAACGAGAAACCGGATATTGTACATAAAACACACACACACTTCGTGTTTAACAGAGAGCATTGCCTAAAAGTCCTTGAGGCTCATGTGAACCATAAAAACCAAGTGAATGTTACAGTTCATTTAACAAAATTTATTATTATTTTTTTAATTCATGTTATAAAAATTCTATACAAATACAAAAAACCTAATACATATGACTCGTTTCGAAAAAATGCTAAAAAAATCACAGTTCGTTTCTTTTTCCTTAACCAAAGAAACCACCACCACTGCTGCCACCATAATAACCAGATTCATGATATTTATTGTAACCGCCATAGTAATTACTGCCACCATAACCACCGGGATAACCACCATGGCCATAACCACCAGGATAACCACCATGACCATAACCGCCGGGATAGCCACCATGGCCAAAGCCTCCAAAACCAGCGCCATGACCATAGCCTCCTTCATAACCGCCGTGGCCGTAACCTCCACCATAACCGCCATGACCATAGCCTCCACCATAACCGGGATAACCAAAACCACCACCATAGCCTCCAGGCCGATATCCGCCACCATAACCTCCATAGATGCCTTTATTTACTCCAATACCGGCCGAAAAACCAATGCCAATACCGGCTCCACCACCCAAGAAGCCTAATGTGCGACCTTCGGGTTTACCGGGTGCAGGGGCTGCCAGTGAACAGCATACCAGGGATAAAACGAATATGGATTTCATCTGAAAACACACCCACACACATTTTAATTAATTATTTTTTATTAATCCCTGATCCACACTATCCAACTTACAATGGAGAACATTCTGCTTCTAGATCACACTTCTAAATTCCTTTCGTTTCTGTCAAAATTCTCGTTTAAACTAACTACCATTCCTTTGTTCTACTCTAATTTATATATGGGGCAGCAGAAGTAAAGAGATCTTGCTCTCTGGCTTCATAACTATTTTGACTTTTCGGCTAAAAGGAGAAACTGTGAAATTCCCATTCTCAGAGAAACTAAAAGAGTTATGATCTGTATTACCCACTACTATGTGAGCTTATGTGCGTGTTTGTGCATGAATTAAAAAAGAACAATTGCCTGTCATATGTCAGCTACACATAATCAACCATACAGGCAGTGCGCATGCACACACACATACAGTTAAACCTCTTACAATGGGAATTTGTTTGCTGCGAATCAAGGTTAAGGTTATTTTCTTTGGGTGGGGGGAATTATTATGATTTAATTGAAATTTATATAATTGATTTGATATAAAAATGTAAAGAGATTTGTTTGTTTTTTTTTCTAACGGCTACTTGTAACGAATTGGAGAGTTAAATTGAGCCACGTTAATTTGATGCTTGACAGTTAACAACTTAATTTTAAATAATTGAAATTTGACGAATTAAAATGACCAAATGTAAATTGGTCTAAAAAAGTTACAAAATACTGGAAAATTATTATTTAAATGAAATTAAAAACTAAAATTTATAAAAATTATGCTTTACTTATTTAGCTGGCTTGTGACAGAACTTTCGTTCCATAAGTCGAGCTTAAAAAAGATTTCCAGGCGCGTCGGTCTTTTGCGCAGTTTTTCCAATTTGAAAGACCATATTCGGCAATGTTATCTTCCACTTAATTTTTCCATCTTATTCGTGGCCTTCCCCTTCTGCGTGAACCATCAACTGGTTCGCTTTTATATGTCTTCTGGGCTGGGGCATCTTCATCCATTCGCACAACATGACCTAGCCAACGTATTCGCTGCAGCTCAATACATCCAACAATGTCGCTGTCCGAGAATAGCTGGTATAACTCATGGTTCATGCGACGTCGATAATCACTGTCGACGAAGATCGGACCGTAGATCTTTCAGAGAATTTTTCTTTCAAACGCCCCAAGAGCTGCTTCACCTGCTTGCGTAAATACCCATGCTTCAGATCCATATAACAGCACGGGTAGTATCAGCGTCTTGTAGAGTGTGAGTTTGGTCTGGCGGGAGGTGGCCTTGATTTTGAGTTGTTTGCTCAGACCATATTAGCATCTGTTGGCCATCACAAACCTTCTCCGAATTTCAAAACTGATGTCATTCGTTTTATTTATGGCGGTACCGAGGTATATAAAATCTTTAACTACCTCAAAGCTGTAGTTCTCAAGTTCCACAGTTGATCCGAGTCTACTGGACGTCAGACTCGGATCAACGTTGATACCATCTGCTTGGTCTTCTCGCCGTTTACTGCCAGACCCACTTTGGTAGACTCCTTCACAATTTGTTCAAAGGTGGCTGTTACCGCACGCAATGTTCGACCCATTATATCGATGTCATCGGCGTAGGCGAGTAACATGTGTTGTTTGGTGTACAGAGTGTCATTTCTGTTCACCTTTGGGTCACGTATGACTTTTCCAGCAGGATGTTAAAAAGATCACACGACAATCTGTCACCTTGTCTGAATCCTCGTTAAAGGGCTTCGAAAGGTCCTTTTCGACATAGTCGAATTAATTTTGCAGTAATGCCGAACGTAGACATGGCTTTAAACACCTCTGAATGGATAGGGCTGTCAACTGCGGCTTTATAGTCGTGGTATGTGTCGATGTTTTTTTTCGTGGGTCTTTTCCAGAATTTGGCGCAGAGTGAAGATCTGGTCAATGATGAATTTGCCAGGTTTGAAGCCGCATTGGTATGGTCCAATGTCCAATTGGCTTCAATCGTTCACACATCACACTGGATAGCACTTTATATGCGATGGGAAGAAGGCTAATTCCTCTATAGTTGGCACATATCGTCTTGTCTCCTTTTTTGTGCACGGGACACAGGATGCTGAGGCTCCAATCATTGGGCATGTATTCCTCTAGCGAAATTGTACTAATCAGCTGGTGCATGCTCCTGACCAGCATCTGACCACCAGTCTTAAACAGTACGGCTGGTAACCCATCGTCTCCTGCTGCTTTATTCTTCTTGAGCCGATTAATTGCTTTTATGACCTCATCTTGGCTAGGTGGTATACACTCTATACCAGTATCATCTTCACCGCCACTTTTTGATACTAGAAGCCTTTTAAAATGCTCCTTCCAGATCCTCAACACGCTGTCTGTATTTGTCACCAGATACGTGCTCACGCTCACGTTTTTTTGTTCTTTCTTCTTTTTTCTGAAAACACGTTTCTCCTCTCTCCTTTTCTCCCTTTTCTGCCCTATAGGCTGCGTTTTTCTCATCAGTAGCATTACGACCCCAATCAATCAACCTCATGCCGGTGTCGGATGTTTCTTCCTGAAGGCTGAATTTTCCGACGGTGTGGCTAAAGATATTTTCCCTTCCGATTTTTTCATTAAAATCTCCTAGCAGAAATTTAATGTCATGGCCAGAACAGCGATCATATGCTGTTTCTAGGCGATCGTAAAATATATCTTTGGTCTGCTCATCTTTGTCTTCGGTCGGAGTATGGGCGCAAATGAGACTGATGTAGAAGAACTTCGCTTTTATACGGATTATAGCAATTCGCTCATCTACTTGAGTGAATCTGGAGACGAGGTCTTTTATTCTCCTTTTAACCGCAGCCAAATTCATGTCTCGTTTCATGACAGCTATTATACAGGGCGTAATCATTTTGATTAAAAAAAATATTTTACGAAAATAGAAATCCCTTTATTTAAAAATTAATTGAAAAATAAGGCAATAATATTGGCTTTGTAATATATATACACATTCTCCGAGGCCTATCTGTCAGTTACTCCACATTAATTGTGTAAATATTAAAACGATCCCATCAGAATATTTAACACATTACCCGGCGACAAGTAGATGATGACGAAACAAAAGGTAAATTATATTCTTTTTTTATTTTTTTTCATCAGCTGGGGAATTCCCAGATTTCGGAAATGACCATCGAAATGAGAACACTAATTGAAAAATCTCTCAGGGCCTCCGCGAATAAAAAATGTTGTTGTTTTCAGAACAAAACAGCGAAGAAAAAAACAAGCTCATAAAAATTGTGTTGTTTTGTACGCCACAGGTGAATGAAGTCACAGAGAACAGAAACAGCAACAACAAGAAGATCAACAGCGCTTACAGCCGCTTCAAGTGCGCATGATTAGCGTATGGTTCTTTCGGCTTATCATCCATCCCAAACTAAAGTCGATTAAAAGAGACAATAACGATCAGAAGAAGACAATACGTGTTCGGCATAGCATCAACCATCACAAATTGTTTTTGTACTTCATGCAGTTGCCAATGGTAAAACGGTCGTGGTGGTGCCATGAGTAAGCCCATTAGAAGATGATGATGTTTGGGGGGGAATTTCAAATTAGCCAATTGTTAAAGTAAAGTACCACATCGTACAATCTAAGACGATGTACACAGATAGCGGGTGTGTTCTGTATTTTGAGTGGAATAACCTCAGCAATGATAATGATGATGGTAAATCCGATATGTCTGCCAGAAGATTATTTACTACAAATTAATAATACAAAAATGTTATTTAAATTGTTTTCTATTAACATGTTTAATATTTTGAACAAATGTTTAGAAGTTATTATTTTTTTCGGAGCGTAGTTCACTTCCGCCATGAAGAATTTCTCAGGAAATATTTGTTTCTCATAAAATCCTCTTTGAGAATGAGTTTCAAATTTCAAGGAATAGGTTTTGAATTTCAAAATGTGGTTGTCAATTTGTGGATTTTTAAAATAATATTAATCCGCATTTTAGGTCTAGAATGATGTGTGTTCAGTTTCCTGAAAATCGGTTCAGATTTCGAAATAGCTCTCACATATATTTTTGTCCAATTTAAGGTAAATGGTGCACCAAAGTCCCTAAATATTTTTCGATTTGCACGAAATTTGGCATAGCGTACTAAATTAAGTCTAGAATAATGTGTGCTAAGTTTCGTTAAAATCGGTTCAGATTTATATATAGCTCCCATATACATTTTCGTCCGTTTTTAGGTATATGGTGCACCAAAGTCTCAAAATATTCTTCGATTTTCAAGAAATTGGCATAGCATAATGAATTAAGCCTAGAATGATGTGTGCTAAGTTTCGTGAAAATCGTTTCATGTTTAGATATAGCTCCCATATATATTTTCGTCCGATTTTATGTAGTTGGTGCACTAAAGTCCCTAAATATTTTTCGATTTGCACTAAATTTAGCATAGCGTACTCAATTGAGTCTAAAATGATGTGTGCTAAGTTTCGTGGAACTCGGTTCAGATTTAGATATAGCTTCCATATATATTTTTGTCCGATTTTTTGTAAATGGTGCGCCAAAGTCCCTAAATATCTTTCGATTTGCACGAAATTTGGCATAGCGTACTGAATTGAGTCTATAATGATGTGTGTTGAATTTCCTGAAAATCGGTTCAGATTTCGATATAGCGCCCATATATATTTTCGTCCGATTACCAAAGTTCTTATATCTTTCGTTCAATTTTATGTCAATGTTCTTTCGAAAAGGTGACGTCTTTTAGGAGACTATGCAGAATATACCCATAGCGGTGAGGGGTATCATATATTCGTCCCAGTCCGACTTTACTACGTTCCGTCACCATATGTATAGTCGTGGATTTTTTAAATAATATTTTTCTATATAAAAAATCTGTATTTCCGAATTTAATTTTTTTCTGTTTTAATTTTTTTCTATTTTAATTTTTTTTCCTTTTTTGTTGTTGTTATTGTTAATTAAGTTTAACATAAAAGTAACTGAAGTGTGAGATTCGTTTAATGATCTTTCCATCATTTTGTTTTTCACTTTTATTTTCATCAGCTGTTTGTTTATTTTTTCGCTTTTTATTTGTCGTCACTCTTTCGTAGAAGACAATGAACTTTTTCAATGTTAAGTTCACGATTAACCCCGTGGAAAAAAATGGGACATTATTAAAGTTGGTCTTAATTTTTTGAAGACATGCGATCGTCAACAAACCACAAAACTCTTCCATGTGTAATGAGAGGTAACAGTGGGACCTCACAAAAGAGGATATGTTAATAATCTACAAAAGGGAAGTCTATTCTTATGATAATCCATTAATGGTTCAAAGTTTATGGTTCGAAGTTCGAAAAAATATAATTTTTAAAATTGTGTCTGCATTAAAGTGGTCCCACTGTCTGTTGAACAAAATCATTAGTTCAAATATGTTTTAAAATCTCACACGATATTAATGAAAAATTGCTCAAATTATAGACTGAGTTGAGCTATGAATTAGGTCAGTAACCCAGCTCAGATTTTTCATCATTGCTGTGAAGTTCCAAATAAAATGACGAATGGATGACGGAAAATCTCTAAAATATTTCCGCTCTATTGTTGTCTGGTGTCATTTCTAAATGACTTCTCATTATTCTGAAATATTGTGGAGAGGTATGTTTTTTGGCTTCCTATTCTATGGCTCAAGAAATTATAATTAAGAAAAAGGCGGGAGATTTTATTTGCTTATCAAATGGAAAATTGCTGTTGATTTTTTTAGAGGAAGATCTCCGGCTAGAAGATTTTGGTATATAAAATAGGTGGAGTTGAGATAGATTTTAAGCAGTGGATAAACAGCAGATCAACTGAGAGGGTAGTAGAAATCTAAAAAAAGAAAAAAAACTATGGCAGTAAAGGTAAGAAAGGATATATCCTTTACGAAGTCTCAAAATAATATCCTTACTCCTCTCTTTGTAGATTATAATGGTATGCATGGCCTTGGCCTTAATTTCCCCTGGCGTTTATGGTCAACAGCAAACACCCAAGGCGGAGGGACGTAGCTTTGGTGGTGTCCTGCCACCTTTTGCCCCACCCTTAGTGGGAGGTGGTGGTATTGGTGGCACCGCAGGTTCCTTTGGTTATGGCCAAACCAATTCATACAGCAGCAGTTCCAGTGCAAATGCCTATGGCCAGTATGGCAGCTACTATCCTGGCTATGGTGGCTATCCTGGTCCTGTGGGTTATGGTGGCTATCCTGGTGGTTATGGCGGCGGTTATGGTGGCTATGGAGGTTATAATGCCTATAATGCTTACAACAGTTACAGTGGCTACAATGGTTATACTGGTGGCTCGGCATATGGTGGCTATCCCGGTTATGGCGGTCTTTATGGTGGCAATGCTTTCGGCTAAAGTTTTTTTTAATTTAGTTTAAGTGAAGTTAAATATTTAATTTTTTGGGGTATGATGAGAAAAAAAAACGATAAATAAAAAATAAATTGTTAAGTTTTGTAGAAAAAAACGAAGATGTGCGATGACCTTGACTTGTGTTTGAAATTTAATAGGGGGAGGAGGGGTAAATATTGGTATTGGAGTTATGGAGAGGAAAATATTTTAAAACCCGTATGTTTATACCCATAAGGTGGAGGTTATAACGTGGAGGATATAAGAGGACGGCAACACATCAAAATATTCACCGAAGTCCCCGAAATATTCACCTTGTTTCGAATAAAATTCAGTGGCTATTAACCCTGCCCGACTGACAGGCATGTTTGACAATTGAAATCACGATAGAGCTTTCAATATTTAAGATAGATAAATAGGTATAAGAGGACAGCAACACCTAAAAATATTCACCGGATACCCGGAAATATTAACCTTGTTCCGAATAAAATTCTAAGGCGATATAAGCCTATCCGACTCTGTGTCTCTCAATTGAAATCACGATAGAGTTCGCAAAATTTAATATAGAGCTTTGAAACTTAGCACATTCATTACTACTACTCCTAGGATGTTTGGTAGTGAAAATGAGATTGTTCGGTCCAAATTTTGGTATAGGCCCCCATATTTCGGTACGCACAATTTACGATATTTTAGGGGAAATTTGTCTGTAATTTGATATTTCGGGTTCTCTTAGGGGAAAAGAAAATGTCCATATCAAATATTAAAAATATTGTCGACATTTTAGGATAGCATAAATATAGCGGAACCGCTCGGATTTTTGATATTTGGGGAGCTTGAACATGTTTTCCAACCAACATGGCTGTAATTTGATATTTGGGGTTCTCGTTGGTTAGCAAATCCTCATACCAAAAATGAACAATATTGGTCCACTTTTTAGGATAGCTCCCATATAAGGGTAACGTCGAAATTCCAGTATTTTGAGGAGTTTGGGCACATTTTTTCATTCAAATTGATTGAAATTTGGTGTTTTGGATTCTCACTGGGTGTCAAATATTTCTAACAAAACTTAAAAAGATAGGCTTATATATATAAGGGTAGGTCCCATAGAACGGTGCCTCCAAAATGAGGGTAGTTCCCATATAAAGTTACTAAGCGGATTTCAGTAATTCGGGGAGTTTGAGCACATTTTTTCAATTGAATTGACAGTAATTTGGTGTTCTGGATTTTCACATGGTAGCAAATCTTCTCATCAAAAATTTACAATATTGGTCCACGTTTTAGGGTAGTCATTATACAACGGTACCCTCCGATATTCGGTATTTTTTGGGGAGTTTGGACACATTTTCTAACTAGTAGTAATTTTGTATTTTGAGTTCTTTATGGATAAAAAATCTCCCTACCAAAGATTAACAGTATTGGTCCACTTTTCAGGGTACCCTTCATATAACAGTAACACCCGGATTTTAGTAATTTTGGGAGCTTGACCTTGTTTTTCAACCAAAATGGCAGTAATTTGATAAATGGATTTCTTCTCGGGTATAAAATCTCCCTACCAAAAATTTATAAATGTGGTCCACTTTTGAGAGTAGTTCCCATTTAAAGTTACTAAGCGGATTTCAGTAAATCGGGAAATTTGGGCACATTGTTTCTACCAAATTGGCTATAATTTGGTGTTCTGAGTTGTCATGGAGTAGACAAATGTCCAACCAAACATATTTAACATATTTAATTGGTTTAGGGTAACTCCCACATAACGGTACCACCCGGATTTCAGTAATTTGGGGAGCTTGAACATAGTTTTCAACCAAAATGGCTGTAATTTGGTATTTTGAGTTCGCATTGGATAGAAAATCTTCCCACCAAAAATTATGAATATTGGCCAATGTTGCAGGGTAGTCTCCATATAACCGTACCCCAAAAAAATCGATATTTTGTGTACGGGTTTTCAACGAAATTGGTTTAATTTGATATTGTGGGTTCCCATTGAATGTCAAATGTTTCTGCAAAAAATTATCAATATTGGTCCACATTTTACAATAGCTACCATATAACGGTACCTCCCAAATTTCGGAATTTTGGGAGCTTGAACAAATTTCTTACCCAAATTGGCTGAAATTTGGTATTTAAGTATCTCATTGGTATTTAAGTATATATTGACCTAGGTTACGGGGTATCTAACCTTTAAAGGTACCCTAATTATTCATTTTTTTTTGCCGATTTTGGTCAGACTTTTCAAGGGAATTGTCTCTAATTGTATACTTTGGGTTCTCATTGGGTAGAAGATCTTCCGACCAAAAATTAACAAAATTGGTCCAATTTTCAGGGTACTTCCCATATAACGGTACCATCCGGATCTCCGTAATTTGGGGAGATTGGACACGTTTTTCACCCAAATTGGCTGTAAATTGGTATTTTCGATTTTCATAGGGTATCAAATATCCCTGACAAAAATGATCAATGTTCGCCCAAGTTGCGGGGTAGCTCCCATATAATGTTACGTTCATTATTTGGTATTTTGAGGGTTTTGGGCACATTTTTCAACCGAATTGACTGTAATCTGATATGGTTGGCTCTAATTTCATATTTTGGGTTCTCATTGGATACAAGGTCTTCCTAACAAAAATTAACATAATTGGTCCAATTATCAGGGTACGACACCCCCCCCCCCCCATTTAAAGGTGCTAACCCGATCTCCGTAGTTTGGGGAGCTTGAGCACGTTTTCACCAAAATTGTATGCAATTTGGTATTTTTGGATCTCATTGGATAGAGACCCTACCAAAAATTATAGATATTGGGCCAGATTATTCGGTATTTTACCGATTTTTGTCTTATTTTTCAACCGAATTGTCTCTAAAATTTGATACTTTGTGTTCTCTTTGCAAAGATTTGTGAAATCTTCCAACGAAAAAATTATAAAAAATAGTCCAATTTTCATCATTTTCGGCATTTTGAGGATTTAAGATATATTTTTTTAAACTAAATTCGTTCTAATTTTATATTTTTGGTTAAAATTCTTCCTGCGAAAAAATGTGGATATTTGTCGAATTGTTCCCCATTGGTCCCCATATAATATTTTGATTATTTTGGGACATTTTCCCGAAGCGAAGTGACTACATTTCAGCACTACGAAGTGGTTGTAATTTGCAATTCCGGCAAATTGGGGGCAAACAATTTCTTTACAGAATATTTTCAATATAAGAAGTGACTATATCTCAAAAGCCTACTCTAATTTTCAAACGATTTATAAGTCGTTGTCTGTTGCCAGACTATTTGGAATAAAAACAAAATGTTATTATTTTTAATATTCCCCCAAGAAAAATTCAAAACTTCATTCACACTTCGACTGATTCAAAACTTGTCCCATTAAAAAAAACCTGTAACACCCTAACAGTTACTCCAAATACTGCTATGTTTTTTCATATTTGCAAACAAATAAAGGTCACCAAAGTAAAAAAATATTGAAAAAAAATCAAAAATTCATAATCCAAATATAGACCTGCATAGACGATTGATTTTTTTTGGAGGTCAATAATCTTTAATAAGAAATGGCCTAATCTGCATATAAGCCATAACCCAAGCTGATTCATCATCGTCATCATCGTCGATGATCTGGAAAACACCAATAACATTCGATGCAAAAACAAAAACATTTTCAAATCAAATCCATAATGAATTCAAAACTGACCAACAACAATTCCTCACCAATTTCACGTGCATTTTGGCCGTTGTTGTCGCTGCTAACAAGCTACCAATGGTGTAGTGGAGATTTGTTTTAATTGATAAAATTGGTTTTGGGTATTTTTTGCCAATATTTTTTTTCTGGCTGCTCAGCATCTTAGACCTCTCTGTCACACACTTGGACTATGTCGCCAAAAAAAACCAAAAAAAGAAAACCGGATTTTTTCAGGGGCACGCATACAAATCCATCCGACTCGACTGGACGGCAAAGAAAAAAAGAAATAAAAAACAATGTAAACAAAAAAGAAATACGCCAAGACTTCCATAATGTAAACCGCTTTATTTGAGCTATTAAAATATTTAACAAAAAAAAAAAAAAAAAAGAAACGAATCACTAAAACCTACTTATCGGATTTTTTTGTCGATAATGTGGTTACGGTGCTCGTGTGACCGAATATATGTATGTTTAATGAATGATTGCCCTGTAGAGTTGTCAACGATGGATAGAGGAATATAAAATGACCAGAAAATACAGGAAATTATGGGATTTTGGAAACATATGGATATAGGGTCCAATTGGAGGGTTTTTGAAGGAAAAATCAGTTAAAGGCATTTCTAGTGACAAAGTGGCTGCCCTATGTCCTTGATATCCCCAAGAATTTTATGTTTGAGTCCTTGCTTCTACGCTGGACTGTTGATGTAGAACTTTTTTTTTTAAATTACATGAACTTCAATCTTATTTTTCATACATGACTCCGTCGGACCACAAATCATCACGTACCGGTTATGAAGGCTTCTCAACAATAACTCTTGCGTTTTTCGAGCACCAGATGAAATATGGGTTGAAGAATTTCCGCAAAAAATTATCTTACTCACCAAAAGTTCGGAATGCTAAACTCAAATTTGCGAACATCGTTGGGAAATTGTATAGACCTATACTGAAAACTCACAGAGAAGAAGTTTTTGAAAATGTCGAAAATTGGTCGGAACCTTTATATGAAACCTATATTGAAATGTTTCGGTAAAAAAGTCTTACCCACCATGAGCTCGGAATGCTAAAGTACATTCTGAAAAATTCCAAAATGCAGCGGGACCTTCATATGAGGGTTTTTAAATCGCATTCCATTCGGTAGAGAAATGTAACTAAAGCCTTAAAAATACCAAAAATTATGCGGAATTTTTGTATGGAGTTCTGAGAAGAATTTATTTTTATTCCCCAGGAACCTGGAATGCCAAATTGCGGTGGAAAAATATGACTGAAACCTAGAAAATGTCGAAACACACTATGAGTTCGGAATGTAAAACTAGTAGGAAGTAGGTAAGCTCAACCTTAAAAATGTAGAAAATGTTGCAGAACTTTTATATGAGAGCGATATCAAAACATGGACCTGGCCTATATTTGAAAAATTTCCACGAAAAAGTGTCTTACTCACCATGACCAGGGAATGCTAAATTTCGGAATTTCTGTTGTAAATATGTGTTGGGATCTATATATGGCAGCTATCTCAAAATCTGGACCTATATCGATCATTTTTTTCCAAATAGTTTTTTTACACTCCCTGAATTCGGAAACAAAATAACATCTACTTCTTGACGAAAAATGTGACTAAAAACTTCAAAATACTAAAAAATGTGGGAAAGTTATATGGTAGCTATGTCAAATAACATGGTCCCATACTGAAAATGTTCTGGTGTGAAGTTTTTTTATTCGCTGGGAACACAGAAAGACAAATAACAAATACTTCAGTTGGAAAATTCGGCTGAAATCGCAGAGAAGACCATTGGAGATGCCTTTAATGGGACGGGACCTTTATATGAGGGATATTTCAAAACATGGACCTATGCTGAAAAAATACCGAGGAGATTCAGTTCCGATGAGAAAATTTGGTTAAATCCTTCAAAGTACTGACATGGTGGACCTGTATCCCAAAAATTCCCTCCAAAAACCCGGAACGCCAAACTACACTCTTTGTGGCTGCAAAAATCGTCAAAATGGAAACATACTGGTAATGTTTGGTCCGAATTGTTTTATTCACGAGGAACACGGAAGGTAAATTACAGAACCTTCGGTTGGAAAATTTGGCTGAAATCCCAAGAAGATACCTATAATGGGACTGGACTTTTACATGGTGGATATGTCAAAACATGAACCTATACCGAAAAAAATCCGTGAAAATTCTGGTTCGTTGAGAAAATTTGGCTAAATCCTTTAAAGTACCGATATGGTGGATCTGCATTGCAAAATTTTCCCTCCAAGAACCCGGAATGCCAAACAACACACACTGTGGCTGCAAAATTCGTCAAAATGCCTATAATGAGACGAGGCAATATCATAGCCTATAGCCAAAATTTTATACAATTATGCCATTTAAGAATCCGACATGCCAGATTACCACCACATGGGTTCATAATAGGCTTCGAAAACCTCAAAAATGCAGAAAATAGAGGTGGTTGTGTTATAGGAGAGCTTTGAAAAACGTGGTCCCATATGCCGCATTTTTCACACCTAACATCATGGGAGTAGTAGCTATGTCTATGCACAAAGCCCTACATTACATATAGTGATCTCTATCACGATTTCAAGGCTATATAATTTTACAATATAGAATATTATTCCGAACAAGGTCTCCGATATATATTTCGAGGTGTTGCAAATATAATTACAAATTTAATATTTTGTTTTTAAAATAAAATTTGAATTCAATCCCTCAATTTATTTATTGAATTGAAAATAAATATGAACTGGCATCCCTATAATGGTGCGCCTGCACTAGGGTTCAGTCAAAAAAAAAACCTTTTCAACAGCATCCACTTTATTTTAGTGTCAACATATTCCAGCATCATGGAATGCTCATCCAAACCCAACAAGAAAGACATAAAAGTACATGGCCAGATGACGGCAGGTTTAGTTTTTTTACAGATCGTCACAAGGAAGGGTTAATAAAAAAATTTAAAACTATTGAAAAACCCCGCGTGAAGTGAATAAAAAATAGATAAAACAAATTAAAAAACAATAATAATATAGTAATAAAAATATATATTAAAAATGAATTTAATTGTGAGTAAAATTATAAAAAAAAGAAATATGAAGTGAAAATAAAACATTTAATTAAAAAATTATAAATTATGTTTTCCCAGAAATGCTGTATTGGTGCCCTACTTTTATTGCTGGGCTGTCTATCCGTATCCGGTGGCAAATTGAAATTGGTGGCTTTGAAAGGTCCCCATGGCGGATTTGTGGGGTTGAAATATCGTAAACCCAAGTTGTTGGGTTTGAAACATCATGGCTTTGGCCATGGTTTGGGACATGGCTTTGGCGGTGGATTCGGCCATGGTCTTGGTGGCGGTTTTGGCCATGGCGGTGGATTTGGTGGCGGTTTCAGCGGTGGCTATTCAACTTCTTTTCATAGCTCAGCTGGCTTTGGCGGTTGGCTGGGAAGATGAATTCAATTGGAATTGAAAATTCTAAATTATTTTATTGTGTTCGTTTTATTGTTAGTAGTTATATTTATTTAAGAAAATTAAAAATTAATTACAATTAAGTATTTTAGTTTAAGAGTGTTATTATCTGCATCTTTATCATTATTATATAGAACACAGTCGAATTGGCGAGGAATTTAATTGTTTTAATTTTTTGGCCGATTGTATTCTATCTTAGATCCATTGTTAAATTATACATTTGAATTTTTGAATAAATAACTAGAAAATAATAATAATAACAATAATGTGACTAATACCTTCAAAATACCGAAAAAGGTCGAGACATTTATATGGGAGCTATGTCAAAATATGGACCTATACTAAAAATGTTCTGCAAATAAGTTTTTCATTCATCACGAAACCGCAATACCAATAGTTAGCGGTTGAAAAAAGCGGCTAAAATTTTCAAAATATCGACAATGGTGCGGAAAACTGTGTAAAAAATGGACCTATACCGACAATTTTCTGCGAATATTTTTTTATTTACTAGGAAACAAAAATTCCAGGTTACAGACAATAATTGTTTTAATTTTTTTGCCGATTGTGTTCTTTCTTAGATCCATTGTTTATATTAATAACAATTATTTTAATTTTACTGACAATATTTTTAATATTTCGTGGTTTCCGAACATTTCGACAAATTTAGCTATGAACACTATTAACAAAAACTCCAAAAATTTATATTCATAGAAATTCTAAAACATCGTAATAAAATTGTTAAGAAAAATTTTACAAAAAAAATGTGGAACGCTTCACGATTTTGCGTGTCATCCTTGCGCAGGGGCCATGCTAATCTTCTCTGTATCGTTCCAATTTTAGTATATGTTCTGCCGAAGCAAGAACGTAGTTGTGAGTTTTTATTTTCTACTTATACGTACAATTTAAGAAAAACGTATATGAGAATTATTAGCCATGGTCATGGCATTATACACAAAAATAAACAATTGCCCATTAGCTCCGATTAAAACAACTAAGATAAGATGTGTGCATACATCTTCTTTTTAAGGGTTGCTCGAGGTCAGGTAGAAAATAAGGTTAGGGGATCTACATGCTGCAGTTTGATGTTGTGTACAAATCACATGCACATTGAAATTTTATGGAATTCATTCATAATGGGTATTTATTAAACGTTTACCCACCTTTTTACATGTTTAGACTACCACACAATCACGTGTGACTGATTTAGCAGAAACCATCGCAACGGGGATGTAGCTCAGATGGTAGAGCGCTCGCTTAGCATGTGAGAGGTACGGGGATCGATGCCCCGCATCTCCAGAGTTAAATCTTTTTGGTATATTTTAAAAATCGAACAAAATTGTGTAAGATAAAAATGTGATTAAAATTATTCAATTAGTTTTTTCATTTTCGAGATATTTTTCTTACTATATTATTTATTTCTTCATAAAATATAAATGTCTTTCAAAATGCACAAAAAAGTCAACGGGCTCAACCGGGATTTGAACCCGGGACCTCTCGCACCCAAAGCGAGAATCATACCCCTAGACCATTGAGCCTCATAACGGTACCATGTTCATTCATATACATCAGCCTATGCTTTGTGTATCCACTAGTCGCTTTCATTCACAATAAGACGTAATCACAATGGGAGTACTAATCACAATGGGAGCAATTAGTGTTGTCATTAGGTATGTTCGCACGACACAATTTATTAGTTTACTTTATTGTATGTAGAAGATGTGCTAAGTATATAACACAGAGTAGCTGATCTAAAGACAAAACTAAATTTCTCTGTATAAAATATTAATTTATAAAGGAATTTTGGAGCCATATCAAGGCTTATTAATAAAAACATTCAGGGAGACCAGCTGTATATCAGTCGTTTATCAACTTTGCTGTAAAAATCTATGATTGTAAATTGACTTCTATTATGAAAACTTAAACAACGTCCAATTTTTTTGGCATTATAATTGAGAAAAAACTTGCAGGGTGAACTTGCTGGGTGATCTTAAGTCATATTTTAAATTTGACGCCGATCTCCTTTATTCTTTTACATTAATTAATGTCAACTTAACATGTTATGCCTGAAATCCTCGTATGTGCCTTTTCCCTATAAAAAATACATTAATTTATATGAAATTTTTGTGTGTTACAAAAATTATTACCAAAAATAAAAATTATATCGATAAAACTGCACACAAGTTACCGAAGAATGGACATCGAAAGCTAAAATATTTGCTATAGACAAATTGCTATCAAATTTAGGGAATGAACTAGAAAAGTTCTAATAATTCTTTTGGGATTAATTTCTTCCTCTATTTCTTAATTGGTGCAATTTTATTCTCCAGAAAACTTCACTATAAGTCACCTAACAAGGAAAATCGTTAGCTATAGTATTTATAATAGAAATACATGCCTATTCGAAATTGGATCGAAATTGGACCGATTTGTATCATTTTGGCAAACACTTAGTTAGTTAGTTTCGTCGGATTTTATGTAAATTGTGCACCAAACTCCCAATATTGGTCCGATTGAGACAACATTTTGAATAGAGTACTGAATTATGTCCTGATTGATGTGTGCAAAGTTTTTTTGAAATCGGTTCAGATTAAGATATAACTCCCATATATAGTTTCGTCCGATTTTATGCATATGGAGCATCATATTGCCAATGTTTTCCGATTGAGACATTTTGAATACCGTATTGAAGTTACTACAGGTTGTCATCCGTTTGTTGAAATAGGTTCAGATTTAGATATAGCTCCCATATATATTTTCCTCAGATTTTATGTAAATGGCGCACCGTATTGGATTAAAGAGGTTTCAGATTTAGATATAGCCCCCATACATATTTTTATCCGATTTCATCAAAATGTTATACCAAATAACTATAGTTTGTCCGCTTAGGACGAATTAGAGCACAACGTACTAAATCTAACTTAGAATAAGGTGGATTTGGATTTTGTGTCGAGATACATTTTGGATATACTGTGCACTGTGTTCCAGCATACCAAATGCTGGATACCACTGTTGCTCAAACACGTCCATTTATATATAGATCATATAAATATTTTATTCGATGATTCACATTCAATTGTTATAAATTTCAGATTGGTATGTGTATGGGCTGTTTTAATTTAGTTCAAATGTCTGTGTACTTCATGCAGTTGATTTCGTCCGATTCCATTTCAATGGTCCTCCAAAGATGCTATGTCTATTCTATCTAAAGGATATTGTACATATGAGCATCTCTTACTGGTTTTAAATTGGTTTCATTCCTAGACCATTTCATTAATTTCGAGAGTTTATCTTAAAGTAGAAAATATTCTCCCGAAAATTAAACTGTCGTTAACTGTCGTTGCCTACAATATTTGGCAAAAAAACTAGAAAAATTTTAATTTAGTTTTGCGGATTCATGTCATGCCTTCTATAAATTGGTTCTGAAGATACTCTAAATGAAAAAATATACACCATAACATTTTCCGAAATATACACCATAAAATCATCCTATGGTTTGACCATTTGTGGGGGTCCTATCATCGGACTTGGTTTAGGCTTTGTATAACAATGGGTTTGCAAGGTTTGGTTCAAATCGGTTCAATGGTTGGTTCAATATTATATTGAATCAAGTTTGGATCGACTCCAAATTGTGTGAAACAGATTTGATACAATGAAAAATGTACTCTAAAATTAATATTTCTATGAGGAACATTTTTTCCGTGTCAAAGTGTATTTACCTACCCACATTTATGTATCCCGAATTTATGTATTTTGACACAGGCTTCAAAAACTAGCAGCAAGTTTGATGTTCAAGATTATAATTGAGTAGAAAATCTCCCTAAATATTTAAAATTCAGTTTTTGGACTCTGAAGACCTATAAAAAAACTCTTTAAGATAAGACGTTATGTTCCGATTAAAACTTTCGAGAGTTATCGTAAACATCAAACAGAGAGATTGACGGACTGACGGACACTCCTAAATCTAAATATTCCAAATTATTTTAATTTAGTTTTTCTCTCTCGAGTCGAACAAATTGTCTGAAATGGATTTTATACAAAGTCGCTAGGGCCAGGAAACGAAATTTCCAATTTTCCGGGATATTAATGTGGTATCAGATTGTATATACCCTCAATGATTTCTTAAAATTGTAACATCATATATAAGGGACGTAATACCCTATGTGTTATGTCTTACGATACTTAACATTTACGCTTGATTAACAGAGCCCTAACGGGTACTAAAAACGCTTAAAACTTTGTTGGCGATTTTAAATGAAAAGTTAGTTGTAACATTGTCTCAAACGAACGTGCCATCGCCTTTCTGTTCAATGAAAGGTTTACAGCTCGCAAGAGGCTCAATGGTCTAGGGGTATGATTCTCGCTTTGGGTGCGAGAGGTCCCGGGTTCAAATCCCGGTTGAGCCCGATCTTTTGCAACTTTTTTTTAAATAAATTGTTTTTTAAAGACTAAATATTTAATTACAAAGAAATAATGAAGCTCGAATGGAGAAAATGACTTCTCACGATATATAAGTGGGTAATTTATTATTACAATATGTACATGTGTTTGTATCACATGCGTGAACATATGTCTATTCGTATACATTCCATGACCACCAGCCTGTGGTTCCTTTAGATAAGTCCGTTTAAAACCTGTTAAGTGATTTCTGTGGAGTTGTGTTCGTGGGAAGGAGAAATAATTTTCCCCCTACAAAGTAAACTACACATAAAGAATATCTTCTTCACATGTCGTCCAACATGAAGATATTTACAGCGTGTGCTTTTTGCTGTTGTTGTTTTTGTTTATCAAGTTGTGTGTGTGTGAGCTTGATATGTCCATCCATCCATTATCCTTGAGGATATGTTTATTTTGTATAGTCAGTCAGTGCAATGGAAGTTGTACAAACGTTTTTTGTTATTCTATGAACTACAATCGAGAGTCGGATGATGATGATATTCTTCAGGGAGATGATACTCTGGGGTGTTCACTACGTCCACACTTGACTATGTTGTGGATATTGTTACTCTGGGTGGCATGGCGGATGTTGTTTATTGGAGGTTGGGTGGCATGGTTGTTTATTCTCAGTTATGATGAAATCAAAACATTTACATATTCCACAAATGAATTTTGAAGAATAATTCATCATCACTTTTAGATATCAAGGACAGTTTGGTGTATTTATATAGCAACATAGTTAAAAAATATATCTTTCCAAAGTCTTTAACAGCAATTATGATCCGACTAGGATGAAATTTAGCACAAGTCACTTATATGGCCCAAGGACGAATCCTATTGAAATTCAAGAAAATCGGTTCAGATTTAGATATAGCTCCCATATATAGTTTCGTCCGATTTTAGGTAAATGGTGTACCAAAGTCCCTATATATCTTTTGATTTGCATGAAATTTGTCATAGAGTACTGAATTAGGTCCAGAATGATGTGTGCCAAGTTTCGAGAAAATCGGGTCATATTTTTATATAGCTCCCATATATATCTTCGACCGAAGGGTATCATATAGTCGGCCCAGTCCGACTTTACTACTTTCCTTACTGGTTGAAAAATATGTTTTTGAAATTATTCAAACGGAGAGGGTGTTTGAAAGATTTTTTTTTTCAATTTCTTCAAACGGAAATAACTATTTTATAATATTTTTTTAAGGACTTTAATACAAAAGGATTTTTTAAGGTCTAAACAGGCGTGGATTTTTTAAAAATATTTTTCAAGGTCCTAAACAGGCGTGGATTTTTTCAAAATATTTTTTCAAGGTCCTAAACAGGCGTGGATTTTTTCAAAATATTTTTTCAAGGTCCTAAACAGGCGTGGATATTTTCAAGGTCCTAAACAGGCGTGGATTTTTTCAAAATATTTTTTCAAGGTCCTAAAAAGGCGTGGATTTTTTCAAGGTCCTAAAAAGGCGTGGATTTTTTCGAAATATGTTGTCAAAATATTTTTTCAAGGTCCTAAACAGGCGTGGATTTTTTCAAAATATTTTTTCAAGGTCCTAAACAGGCGTGGATTTTTTCAAAATATTTTTTCAAGGTCCTAAACAGGCGTGGTTTTTTTCAAAATATTTTTTCAAGGTCCTAAACAGGCGTGGTTTTTTTCAAAATATTTTTTCAAGGTCCTAAACAGGCGTGGCTTTTTTCAAAATATTTTTTCAAGGTCCTAAACAGGCGTGGATTTTTTCAAAATATTTTTTCAAGGTCCTAAACAGGCGTGGATTTTTTCAAAATATTTTTTCAAGGTCCTAAACAGGCGTGGATTTTTTCAAAATATTTTTTCAAGGTCCTAAACAGGCGTGGTTTTTTTCAAAATATTTTTTCAAGGTCCTAAACAGGCGTGGATTTTTTCAAAATATTTTTTCAAGGTCCTAAACAGGCGTGGATTTTTTCAAAATATTTTTTCAAGGTCCTAAACAGGCGTGGATTTTTTTAAAATATTTTTTCAAGGTCCTAAACAGGCGTGAATTTTTTCAAAATATTTTTTCAAGGTCCTAAACTGGCGTGGTTTTTTTCAAAATATTTTTTCAAGGTCCTAAACAGGCGTGGATTTTTTCAAAATATTTTTTCAAGGTCCTAAACAGGCGTGGTTTTTTTCAAAATATTTTTTCAAGGTCCTAAACAGGCGTGTTTTTTTTCAAAATATTTTTTCAAGGTCCTAAACAGGCGTGGATTTTTTCAAAATATTATTTCAAAGTCCTAAACAGCCAAAATATATTTTTAAGGGTTTTTTGCATTTGTCAAGGAATTTAGAGTGCTATTTTTCCCAACACTAGTGTCCCACTGATATTAGTTGTGATATTATTCCTCTGACTGCCACATTTCACATTGATAAAGTGGACACACTTGACAATGGGGGAAAACTTTGTGAAACTAATGATAACAAATATACATATGTCGGTTGGATGGACTGGACCATTCACCCATCCTACCGCCAAAGTGATCAACTACTTCTCGTTATCATTGTCCAATTTTTCTTCGGTAATTTTACTTTTTTGTCGATTTATTTGGATAATGTTTTTGCTGTTGGTTTTTTTCTGTCTCATCACCAATTGTGTTCTTTTTGTTTCCACCATCCCTTCCCCTTCAAACATTTTCAATTAAAAATGAATTGTTTTCTTATTGTCTTTGGCCATAATGGAAGTCGGTGTTTATTTAGGTCCAAAGTGTAAAAATAATAATGATGACGATGATGACCAACATGATGGCAGTGGAGGTGATGCTCCTGATGATGACCAAACGAGCATAACGAACTTTGAACAGTAAGTAATTTGGGAGTACACATGTATTATTCGTTCATACCCACACACCTTTGTTCGAGTTTGACCATTGCTATGGGGAATAAAGTTTTGGAAACTTCCCTGCGGAATTTTCTAAATGTTATCTTATCTAGAAGTATATTTGTGAAAAAGTTCTTCTGATAAAAATAAAGAAATGTAAGTGAAACAATGAAAATGTTCCTACAAATATCTTTGCCAAGTTTACATTATGAAGAAAAAATCGAAATAAAATAGAGAGGAAGTTGACCAAATATTTTCCACAATATACCACTCATTCCCCTCGAAATATATGAAATATTATACCGGACTTTATTTGCATACTATTTGTTATAATATCCTCTTGACTACCTGAAAGTGAACTCAATGAGAGATACATAATGTGTATACATACGAAACTCCTGAAATTAAAAAAATAAAATAAAAAAATTACAGAACCAACCAGGATTTGAACCCGAGACCTCTCCACCCACATTAAAAGTCATACATTTATATTCCCTTTTATAATCATTTTATGTGGACCTACCCTCTGTAAAATTCTAAAATATCTAACTGGGCTCAACCGGGATTTGAACCCGGGACCTCTCGCACCCAAAGCGAGAATCATACCCCTAGACCATTGAGCCGCATGGCAACCCTGGTCGTGAGTTTTTACGTATTTTTATGAAATTTTTACAATAATTTCAAATATAGTAACCATTTTCTTTTAATATATTTTTAATTTTTTGGAATCATAGCCATAATATGATAATAACAATCCAAGAAAACAATTTTGAAAACTTATCCAGTGGAGGTCCTTGAATTTAAACATATTAAGGAAAACAATTTTAAAAATGTATTTCATATTTTTTCCATAACTTCTATAATATAAATCGAATCATACAAGATTTATAAATCTTTAAAACCTATAAAAAAGAGTGGGCTCAACCGGGATTTGAACCCGGGACCTCTCGCACCCAAAGCGAGAATCATACCCCTAGACCATTGAGCCGCATGGCAACCCTGTTCGTGAAAGCGAATAAAAAATTTCTCTCGCTCTCTCTCTCTCTTTGTACATTTATTTTGTGTAATGCAAAAAAGTATTTAAAAAAATCCGTGCCTACACAAGACCTTGTGGAGGCCACGCCTATAGGAGGTCTTGAAAAACTATTGTTAAAAAATCCAAGCCTAGGGCCGTCCTTAAAAAATTATTTATAAAAAACCCCCGCCTGTGACAAATAAAAAAAAAATCACGCCTATATCCGATCCTTAACCTTGAATTTATATTTTTTAACCTACAACTATATGAAACCTTGTAAAAATATTTAAAAAAAAAAATCCGCTCGCATTTGAGGATTTTCGGCAAGACTCATTGGTCTTTAGCACACTTCCGGGACTTCAGCCCGCCTACAATAACACCATTACAGACAGCTCGCCTGCAAATACTAACTTCTGCTAAACTTGAAAAAAAATAAGAAGGGAAGTAAAGTCGGACGGTGCCGACTATATGATACCTTTCACCACTTGGGTATATCCAACAGCTGAATCCTAACAGACGTCGCATTTTTAAAGGACCAGTAAAATGAAATTGGATCCATAAACATGTCATTCTGCAACCGATACTAAATTTTTCATTTGGTCAGATATAGAAGCTATATCTAAATCTGAACCGATTTTCACAAAACTTAACACACATTATTCTAGACCTTATTCATTACGCTGTGCCAAATTTCGTGCAAACCGAAATATATTAAGGGACTTTGTTACATTAAATCGGACGAAAATATATATGGGACCTATATCTAAATCTGAACCGATTTTCAGGAAACTTAACACACATCATTCTACACCTAATTCATTACGCTGTGCCAAATTTCGTGCAAATCGAGAGATATATAAGGACTCTGGTGCACCATTTACATTAAATCGGACGAAAATATATATGGGAGCTATATCTAAATCTGAACCTATTTTCACAAAACATAACACACATCATTCTATACCTTATTCATTACGCTGTGCCAAATTTCGTGCAAATCGAAAGATATTAAGGGACTTTGGTGCACCATTTACATTAAATCGGACGAAAATATATATGGGACCTATATCTAAATCTGAACCGATTTTTCCCAATTTCAATAGGGTTCATCCTTGGACCATATAAGTCACCTATGCCAAATTTCAACCGAATCGGATCATAAATGCGATGCGTAAATCGACTCAGAAAGTGATTCTATGCATATTCTCAAAAGGAACCATGTGCCTATCTCGTTTCCTTTTGCCTGTTACAGACATATGCACAAAGACATAATACCCTGTACCAAAGTGTGGTGAAGGGTACAAAAACAAATCTCTCTTATAGAAACATGTAGTTATAAAAAAATCTATAGGAGACTTAATATTCTTTAAAAATATTGGACAATATAAGAATTGAAAATATTCTTACTCTTAAAAATCCGCATAAAAAAATATTCGATAAAACTTTATGCTTGTGTAGGCTATTGGAGTTTTTTTACATCCATTGGTCTTTACGACTTTTAAATTTTCATGTCACGTTTACAAATTTTACTTTTCAAAATTACTAAAATAAAACTACCATGCATTTGGTCAATTTGTTTTAACCCAATTCCATGGTCAAACCTAAACAATTGACCAAGACATTGCCGCACATTAATACTCAATACAAAATGCATTGTTTGACCTAAATAAAAAACAACAATTTCCCCTTATCGGCCAAATAACCGAAAAAATGGTGTGGTAACCCTTCTCCAACATGGGGATGTAGCTCAGATGGTAGAGCGCTCGCTTAGCATGTGAGAGGTACGGGGATCGATGCCCCGCATCTCCAAGATAATTTTTTGCAATAAAATTTTAATATTTTTGAGACAATTTATGATCTGATGTCGCAAAATCCGAAAAAATAAATTTTAATTTACGGTTTGGTTTTGCACAACTATTGTTGAAAGATAGGTAATTTTTCGTCGAATTTTCATATATATAATATTAATTCCTATAATATTATATCGATGCGTTTTAAATTTCAAATTTACCAAAAATCATAGGATTTTTTTTCGATTTTCAAATTAAACAGTAATGTTAGCGTTGTTTTATATTAAAAGGCAGTATGCTTTAGGATCGACTGAAGGTAGTTTTTAAATTTGTTTATTAAAATTAAAAAAATATATTGAATTCCTAACGACCACTGGCATAATTTTCCTAAAAGATGCATCAGGGGATGTAGCTCAGATGGTAGAGCGCTCGCTTAGCATGTGAGAGGTACGGGGATCGATGCCCCGCATCTCCAAATTAGTTTTTTAATTTTTAAATACAATTTTAGATTGTATTATTAATATACCCTCCTCCACCATAGTATGGAGGGTATATTAATTTTGTCATGCCGTTTATAACTCATCGAAATATTCATTTCCGACCCTATAAAGTTTATATATTCTTGATCAGGGTAAAATTCTAAGACGATCTACGCATGTCCGTCTGTTGTATTCCCGCTATCTTCTGAAGGAATTGAGATTGGGTGCTGAAATTTTGCATAGGGTTGTCTTTTGTCTGCAGGCAGGTCAAGTTCGAAGATGGGATATATCGATCCACGTTTAGGCATAGCTCCCATATAAGAGTACTCCCCAATTTTCGGTATTTTTGGGTTATTGAGCGCGTTTGTCAACCTAATTCGCTAAATTTTAGTGCATTGTGTTCTTTTTGGGTACGAAAAGTCTCCACAAAAAATATATATATAGGTCCACGTTTTCTGGTAACCCCCATATAACGGTACCTCTTAATTTTCAGAATTTTTGGGGTCTTGATCGTATTTTTCCACCCAATTGGCTGTAATTCAGTATTTTAGGTTCTTAATAGGTACCAAATCTCTCCACAAAAAAATTATGAACATAGGTCAATTTTTTCGGATAGCCCTCAATTTTCGGTATTTTGGTTCTTCAGCGCGTTTTTCAACCGAATTTGCTGCAATTTGGTATTTTGTAGTCGTATATGGTAACAAATCTCCCTACCCAAAATTATTAATATTCGCCCCCCTTTTTGGGGTAGTCCCCATATAACCCCCTTTTTTATATTTAAATAGTAGTCTGATTTGTTATCTGTAGGCCTATTCTGTAACTTTTTAACAACATTCGACATTGTTTATTTTACAACAATTTCATTTGTTTGTTTTGTTGTTTTTACAATAACAAAAGAAAATTAACAATATGTTATCTGGTTATATTAGAATATACGCTTTTAAAAATTATTAAAAAATATCCATTTAAAATCTAACTCTTCCTGTAGTACTTTTAAAAATATTTATTAAAAATGTATACCTTCGATGTACCCCAAAAATATTTTTTTTTTACAAAGACAAAATAAAAAATAAATAATTTAAGAACAAAAAAGTCATTGGGCTCAACCGGGATTTGAACCCGGGACCTCTCGCACCCAAAGCGAGAATCATACCCCTAGACCATTGAGCCGCCTGATGGCGCCATCTGTCGTTGTCAAGAGTAAACACCAAACTATTTTTGGCAACAGACAGAGAAAAATCAAATCAATGTGTCGTCACACTCAGCCATAACCCGTTTTCTGTTAGCCTGGCCAACAACAATTGTTGTGTGTGAGATCGTTTATAGCAGCGAGCAAGCACTATAAATAAATAAAACTATCTTTAACAAAAGTACCGTTATCTGGGGATGTAGCTCAGATGGTAGAGCGCTCGCTTAGCATGTGAGAGGTACGGGGATCGATGCCCCGCATCTCCAAATGATTTTTTTTAATTATTTATATTTTTTTAAGTGAAATATTTTTTTATTTTAGTATAATTTATTACCTGAAATTAGAAATATGATTTTTATATGTAAATTTTTTTTTGTTTATAAAAAATGAATTCCCTTGTCATTAACCCTGAAATCCTTTTTATCTGTATTTCCTTGATTTCACACCTTTTTTGTTCGTTTAAATGTATGTATGCCATCCTTTCGGACATAAATAATGTGTGTGTCCCGCATACAATTTAAGGTGACAAAAATCAGACACCAAAAATGAAAAACAAACCAACAGAATGTTAAACATTCCAACAGCTAAAAACCAAGCCATCTCCCACCCACCTATATTTTTTTACAGGTGCTTTTCGTTCTTTTTTTCTCGTCGTTGACATCCTTCCGGTATTTTAGTGCAAAAAAACGTGCCAATAAATTTTTGCACGTTTTTGTTGTGATATTTTCTCTCGTTCGGCTGGCATGCCTCAACGATATAATTTCAAAAAACGTACGCAAAGTGTCACAATGATAATAATGAGGGTGGCATGACTAACAAGATATGGACCCATATTCCACCTCTCTGTGTATGTATATGAGTGTGATATGAACTTATCATTGGTATTTATGTAAAGTGCAGTGTAGTGGCTGACTGCTAGGTGCCACCTTTTTGGCTGAAAGGTATTCCGTTGTGGAAGTTGAAATCTTGAAAAATGATTGGTGTAGCTTAAACAAAGGACCAGACCATCACAAATTCGTGTGCCAAAAGAAAATCATTCACATAATGAACGTGTTTTGCATATATTTATGATATTTATTTGAAGTTTCAGAACATGTGCGTGTATGTAAGACATAAGGGAGGGGGAAAAATCACCTGTCCTCATTTGTAATTTCCTCGAGATCAGACCTCCCGGTATTTGAATTGTTTTTTTATGTTGATGTTTTTCACTTAAAATCGCTTCCCCGAAAAAATTATCTTACTACGTCCATGGTAACAACTGAATATATTTAACATTAATTTGATTTATTTATTTAGGTAAATAAACAAGAAATTGAATTAAACAATGGCGAGACAATAGAAAGGGAATAAAGCTATGCACAATTTACCAAAATTGGAATGGGAATGTAATCCATAAAAATATATATCCAAACCTTAAAAAAGTCTACGCCTTGAAAAAATTATTTTTATAAAAAAAAAAAAATATTTTTATAGAGTCTACGCCTTGAAAAAATTATTTTTATAAAGTCTACGCCTTAAAAAATTATTTTTATAGAGTCTAAGCCTAAAAAAAAATATTTTTATAAAGTCTACGCCTTAAAAAATTATTTTTATAGAATCTACGTATTGAAAAAATTATTTTTTAGAATTTACGTCTTGAAATTTTTTTTTTAAAATCTACGCCTTGAAAAATTATTTTTATAAAATCTAGGCCTTGAAAAAATTATTTTTATAAAATCGACGCCTTGAAAAAATTATTTAAAAAAATCGACGCCTTGATAAAAATTATTTAAAAAAATCGACGCCTTGATAAAAATTATTTAAAAAAATCGACGCCTTGATAAAAATTATTTAAAAAAATCGACGCCTTGATAAAAATTATTTAAAAAAAATCGACGCCTTGATAAAAATTATTTAAAAAAATCGACGCCTTGATAAAAATTATTTAAAAAAATCGACGCCTTGATAAAAATTATGTTTATAAAATATACGCCTTAAAAAAATATTTTTATAAAATCTACGCCTTGAAAAAAATATTTTTTATAAAATCTACGCCTTGAAAAAAATATTTTTATAAAATCTACGCCTTGAAAAAATATTTTTATAAAATCTACGCCTTGAAAAAAAATATTTTTTAAAAAATCTACGCCTTGAAAAAATTATTTTTATAAAATCTACGCCTTGAAAAAATTATTTTTATAAAATCTACGCCTTGAAAAAAATATTTTTATAAAATCTACGCCTTGAAAAAAATATTTTTATAAAATCTACGCCTTGAAAAAAATATTTTTTTATAAAATCTACGCCTTGAAAAAATTATTTTTATAAAATCTACGCCTTGAAAAAAATATTTTTATAAAATCTACGCCTTGAAAAAAATATTTTTATAAAATCTACGCCTTGAAAAAAATATTTTTTATAAAATCTACGCATGGATTTTTTTATAAAATCTACGCTTTGAAAAATTTATTTTTATAAAATCCACGCCTTGAAAAAATTAATAAAGCTACGCCTTAAAAAAAAAACTATTTTTATAAAAATCTACGCCTTGAAAAAAATTATTTTTATAAAACGCCTTATAAAATTAGTACAGTTTTTCTATCCCTAAGAATACCTATTCTTAAGAAAAAATAAAATCCTTTTCAATATCTTTAATATGCCTGTAATCCTCGTTTTCGGAAACCGATTTTTATTTCCCTTATTTGAATTGTAATTTGTAATTGTTTTGCGTTATCTGGTAGTAAATTTTATGTGGTGGTCAAGAACATTTAACGGCCATCGGAACAAAATGGGAAACGGACAAAACCAATTTTTATGTGTTTTACCAATTGTTTCGATAGTTGAGATAAAGTTTCGGCTTCAATTTCTGCTGACACAGCAGCTAAACAAATATAAGAGAAAATATAGCCAAAAATAAGAACAACAACAACAAAACACCACCACAATGTTAAGGCGTTCATAGGACAAGACAAAGTCCTTAACAAAGCATTTTGTGCTTTGTTCCAGCCTCAATCGTGTTCAGGACATTATGTTTATATCCTGCAAAGGAACATTTTAACAATAAAGTGATAAATACTTACATGAGTGAATTTATATATGTGTGTGTGTGTGTGCGTATCAAAACATGTGTATTTATTACAAATCACCCTAACAATAAGACCAATCCTTGTTTCGGACAATGCTCTGGAAGTTTGTTAAATGTTTTCTATTTATCCACATTTTTTGGTATTTAATATTTGATGTCCGTTTGCCATCATCTCTCTCCTCTCATTCTGTGGCAAATTTTGTTGAAAACAATTGTCAACAGATTTTTAGTACTTCCTTTGATATTCGCTTGACCACTAACCGCCACATTTTTTGAAAATAGAAATGTATTTGTTGTCTATTGTCCTGCCAACAAATATGTGGGCGTTTTGTTTTTTAAGGAAGCTTAGAAAATATTAACATAATTTATAGCAACGAACGTTCGAAAGGGAAAGGGGTACATAAATCCCGATATACAACTGCAGAAAAATCTAAATATGCTCTTATACAAAAAAAAAAATAAATAAAATAAAATAAAGGTCTTCTATAAAGGATAACTATTTTTCAAGGACTTAACAAAGCTCGATATTTTACAAAAAATCTTTCCAGGACTAAAAACATACATACAAACATTTTAATTCAACCAGTAAGGGAAGTTCAAAAAGTTCGGACGGGGCCTACTATATGATACCCTTCACCACTTTGGGTACATACAAGAGATGTTAATATCTACAATATCCTGTTGATAGAACAGACATAGTATCTTTCTAAGACCATTAAGATGGAATCGGGCGAAATATTGCTCAATCGGACAAATATTGGGCGTTTAGTGCATCATTTACATAAAATCGGACGAAACTATATATGGGAGATATATGTAAATCTGAACTGATTTTCTCCAATTCCAATAGGGTTCGTCCTTGTACGAAATAAGTGACATGTGCCAAATTTTATCCAAATCGGATCATAAATGCGACCTGTACTTTGTTCATAAAAATACACGGACGGCCAGACGGACATGCGTAAATCGACACAGAATGTGATTCTATGCGGGTATATCTCGATTCCTTTTCCTATTACAAATATATGCACAAAGACATAATACCCTGGACCACAGTGTGGTGAAGAGTATAACAACTATAAGAAGAAAAGATTAAAAAATATATTTTTCAAGGACATTAAACCTATAGCCAGCGTGAATATACACTGGAGGACAATAGCAGGTGTCTTCAGAAAAGTATTAAGGACTATGGCAAGCTTTATTAAAGATAATGTTTATTTCTAAAACTATAACCAGCGAAGATTTAAAACAATTTTTTTCTAAGGACTTTACCATATTGCTGGCTTAACATGTAAAGGCAATAAGTCATTTCACGTTAGTTTTCGGGGACTAACACAAGTCACGATTTTTATATTACATATTACATAAGTTCCCCCAAATTCACAAAAAATGTGGAACGCTTCACGATTTTGCGTGTCATCCTTGCGCAGGGGCCATGCTAATCTTCTCTGTATCGTTCCAATTTTAGTATATGTTCTGCCGAGGCAAGAACAAATGCTACTCTAATTAAAATCTACTTATATTTACCATTTTGTGGAAACTGCATATGAGAATTATAAGCTGAAGGATATTACACAAAACCGTACATGAACATGCAACTTAAATTTGCATACTTCATATGTCCGTATCTTAAGGGTAGTTTTGTGTCCTTCGACACATTCTTTATATTCATATTCAGGTACAAACGAACTTAAATAGAGGGGAGGTAGGTAGAAAATAATTGCAAGTATTAGAGAAAATATTATCCTTCTTACTACTCTCTCCTTTAAAGATTTTCTTAATGTCTCTCTAAAACTGGTTTTGGCATAGATTTGTACACTTTTCTCTAATGAAACATTTTCATTGTCCCCTCGATATAATTCCCATATACATTTTCCTTTAAATGTACGTATAAGTAGAACATTTAAAATACACAACCTTGTTCTTGCTTCGGCAGAACATATACTAAAATTGGAACGATACAGAGAAGATTAGCATGGCCCCTGCGCAAGGATGACACGCAAAATCGTGAAGCGTTCCACATTTTTTGTGAAAGATTTTTTGAATTATTTTTCATTCCAAAAAAATTCATATCAATTATGGCAGATTACAATTAATATGATGCTTTGGGCATCATGTCATATTATATCGATATCAAAGTTCTTTCATTCATCATGGGAAATGATTCATCTTTTTGTCAAATGGTAAAGGGTTCATTAAAGATAGACAATTATAAGCGGCTTTTCCCTTCCCGGTTAATCAGTCAGTCCTTAAAGACCTAAATAGAGCTTCTTATCATATCACCAGGTAAACATTAAGTTCTCTATCTATAAATCCTTAAAAACCTCAATAGAGCTTCTTATCACATCACCCAATTTTTTGGGACCTGCAAAGTCCATCTGAGTAGACTTCCTAAGACCACCACATCCTTTATTCGTAACTATAAACAATTTATTCATTACATAATCGATTTTATGCAAACCTCCTCATCATTATATCGGGTTGACAAAAATTTGAATATACACGATTCCCACGTCTAATGATTTCCTTATCATTGATTAGGATTTCAATTGAAGAGCCTTTAATTTTCACATCGAAACTCGGTACATTATATATTTTCCTCCATGTTAAAGAACCCCGGAGCGCGATAGACCTATTATAATTAACTAAGAAACGATGCTTGAAATTCATGATTTTTATATACTGACACTTCGACCTGCCCAATGGACTTCTGTGAGTCCTTTCAGCATATTATAAAAGTACTACAGACTTCTTCTGCTTCAAATCTCTATAATATTCCATATCATATCACGCGAACATCAACGAACTTTGATCTTACATATAAGTCTACTACAGTTTCACTTCAACTATCCGAAAATGCGGAAACCTAATTAACGGCGATTCGATCCCACGTTTTAAGCTCCCTTAGGGATACGTAATTGAGCGTAAAAGCCGATTTTAGATTTTTCGATTTTTGCCTCTCACCAAAACGTAGATTTTTAGACATTTCGATTTTTGCCTTTGACTAAAAAGTCGACCTTTCGATTTTGTCAAACCTGATCAAAATCGATTTTCGACTAAATTCGACTAAATCATCTAAAAATTTAATTTTTTGTATGAATTTTTGTAAACAGATAAAATAAAGTTCTTGGATGTGTAATTTTTGGGCAATTTGAGCTTCATGATAATAAAAGAAGTATTTATGAAGAAAATTGAAAAATTGAAAAAGTCGATTAATAGATTAGTCGAAAGTCGATTTACTAATCCCTAAGCTCCCTATGATAATTGCATTGTAATATCTAAAATCCTCTTCACCATTAATTTCGACCTCCACAAAACTCTCAAGACTTCTAAAAAGCTGTTCGTTATCAATTTGAACTTCCACAGCGTTTATTTCGGCATCAATGCCCCTTTCGACATAAAACCGATTAATTTGATGTTTGATTTAAACCTATGTAAGACTTCTCAGCAAAAGTCTCTAAAATATTTCACATGTACAGTTTCTCTTCAATTTTCCGAAAATATTGTCGAATAATCGGGTTTAACCATTTTTTTAACCTTAATATTGAACCCCGTACGCCTTCAGCATAGATTAGGACTAAAGAAAATCGTCAACAATGGAAGGCCCTCATAAATTAATTAAATCCTCTATATGCAGTTTTCATCGCCCCCAGATAACCCTTATTCTTCGAAAACTAAACATATTTCAAAATTTTAGGTTTTTTTATATAAATGTCTACAATAAATTTTTATACCCTACACAACTATGTTGTCAGGGTATTATAGCTTTGTGTAGCCCCAAAAGTTTGTAAAGCCCTAGACCCACCTTTAAGTATACCGATCGTCATATCTCGACTAGCTGAGTCGATCTAGACATGTGTGTGTGTCCGTCTGTCCATTATAATTTGTAAACACGATACAGGCCACATTTATGGACCAATCTGCACGAAATTTTACATGTAGAATGGGTTCTGGGGGATGAAATGGACCAAATACGTAATTTTTGTCTGATTTTCTGGTCGCTCCAGAGGCTGCAATTATTGCCCAAAGATGGCGAAATTTTACATTGTATTCTATAGCGTATAGATTTACCACTGAAGGACATAGACACGAAAAGTTGATAGTGTATCCAAAAAGAGTGCTTGACCTTTAAATTGATACCAATTACATTGTCGGAGTTATGTATTCATATATGTATTATTTAGTAACCCATTACTACAGAGGGCGGAAATATAGCGCTGATCGCTTTCAAGGACTGTACTGAATATTAGTAACATTTGATGACCTCTAGTCGGTCAAAAGGGTGCAAATATCGCGAAATATTTTGCATGCTTAGAATATAGAATCGCAGAATGTTAGATTTTCGTGGAAGTTGTGTAGGGTATCATATGGTCGGTACCGTCCGACTATACTGCTCCGCTCACTATTTTTTTTTTATCAAAATACCCTTGTCGTCTTAAGGTATGTCTTACCCTTATTTGTCATTTGAAACAATTGTACAAATATGTATGTTAAGATTTAAAAATGTTCAGGTAGTCCACAACACACACACACTACAACAAGAAGAAGGGTAGATAACTTGTAGTAGTCGTCATAAAATTTCAATGTCTTGCCAAATGTTATTCCTCATTTAGAATTCTCATATACGTTTTCCTTAAAACGTACGTATAAGTAGAAAATTAAACCACACAACATCGTTCTTGCTTCGGCAGAACATATACTAAAATTGGAACGATACAGAGAAGATTAGCATGGCCCCTGCGCAAGGATGACACGCAAAATCGTGAAGCGTTCCACATTTTTTTGTGAAAATTTCATTTTGAAATATTTTATATATAAAAAAAAGAAATTATGAAAAAAAAAACAGAATTTACGAAAAACATTTAATTTGTTTTACTTTTTCAAAGAATATTTTATTTAAAGAAATTTTGTAATTTATTATTTTTTCATAAATAGAAAACATTGATAGTAAATGTTTAATATTTTTTTTTCTTTTTTGATGTTGAGTTATTGAAATTTATATTTCACCCTTTCTGTTGATGTCATCATTTTTGTGTTCTGTGTGTCACCTCGATCTTTTGTTAAGGCAGATAGTTTGTTGGTATCATCAGCAATGTTTTGTGTTCTCGCACAACATGTGGGCGCCGTGGCTTAGTTGGTTAAAGCGCCTGTCTAGTAAACAGGAGATCGTGAGTTCGAATCTCGCCGGGGCCTAGTGATCTGAGCAGTAGATCACATTGTTATTTTTTGGTAATGCATTTTGTTTCTTTATAAAAAGAGAAAATTGAACTATATTAATGGAAACTAATTTAAAAAACCAGTGAGCGGAGCAGTATAGTCGGACGGGGCCGACCACAACTACACAACACAACTACCACGGAAATCTAACATTCCGCGGATTTTTAAGCCGAACCTGGCGATATTCCGTGATAGATGCACACTCTTGCCCGATTAGAGGTCAACAGCGCCCCTTCCTTACATTGACATATTTTCCGAATATTTCTAATATTTACTACAGTCCTTCTAATTACTTGTCCAGATTCCATTCACCGTGGGTTGTGTTTTGATGTTCGGCTTATAATTGTGGGCTATAGATCGACCAGAAAAAATACAAAAAATTAAGTTTTCGGTCAACTTCATCCCAAAATTATTATCTGATCATCACCGAAAATTCTAGATGTTGTTCTTGACCATAACTGGAGCCTTATGGAACATTTCACATCGATCGGGGCTATATTTCCGCCCTCTAGTGTGGTAATGGGTTACTAAATAATATCGGAATACGTAAGCACCTGTAAATATTTAAGTGTAACTCCCACAACCGAGAACATGCGACAATATAATTGGTATCAATTTAAAGGTCAGCCACTCCTCTTGGATATACTACCAACTTCTTGGTTCTATGTCCTTTAGAAGTAAATATATACGCCATAGAATCCAAATTTTGTCATTTTTCACACAAAAGTCAGGGTCAATGTGACCCGCTAAATATTGACCGATCTTTATCAAAACAGACATGCTTATTCGTTGGCCCGATTCCCTTCTCCGTGTAAAATTTCACGATGTTCGAGCCATAATTGCGGCCTCTGGAGCGACCAGAAAATCCGAAAAAAAATGTAGTATTTGGTCCATTTCCTTCCCTAAATATTAACCGATCTCTACCAAAAACAATAGGGATCTTCATTTGCCAGAACCCATCCTACATGCAAAATTTCGTGAAGATTGGTCCATAACTGTGGCCTGTATCGTGTTTACAAATTATAATGGACAGACGGACACACATGTCTAGATCAACTCAGCTAGTCGAGATATGACGATTGGTATACTTAAAGGAGGGTCTAGGACCAATATTTCGCGGAGTTACAAACTCTTGAGGCTGCACAAAGCTATAATACCCTGACAACATAGTTGTGTAGGGTATAACAAGTAAAAACGTCGTCAAATTCTAGCTTGGCCGAACTTTTTATACCCTCCACCATGAGGTGGACATTGAAAATATCTTAACCAATGTTGTACTGTCCTATGGGAACTAACGCGGAAACCAGGGTCCATATTAAAGAATTTAAGTAAGAAGGTTCGCTATACATGGAGAAACCAAAATACCAAATTACAGCCAATTCGTCTTTAAAGACCCAATTCAGCTCGTCTATAGATACCCCATTCAGTTGGTGTACGGTTGGTCTTGACCGTCGCTATAAACGATTTCGATTGTAGACTAGATTTATCCAAACATTTATATGATGTTTTACACATTTTTCCTGATCTGCGGAGCCAAAGTTCATTTTCCGGATCGAGCCATTTTAATGTTGGGGAAAAAGAAATCCATTAGGCTGGTCGTCGAAAATGTCGATAAAATCGGAGAAATGATTGAAGTTTACCGGCATGTCAGCAGTCTTAAAATCTCTCAGGAGCTAAAAATCTACCATAAAACTTTTTTAAACCATTTAAAAAAAGCTGGATTCAAAAAGAACCTCGATGGATATACGATGGATCGAATTTCCATCTGCGAGGCCTTGGCCAAGCGGAATGAGATAGACCATTTCTTAAACGGATGGTGACGGGAGATGAGAAATGGATCACATACGGCAACCGTGCGCGAAGACGATCGTGGTCAAAGAGCGGTGAAGCACCTCAAACGGTGGCCAAACCAGGACTAATGGCCACGAAGGTTCTGCTATGCATTTAGTGGGACTTGAAGGGGATTATTTATTATGAGTTCCCTCCATATGGCCAAACGCTAAATGCAGATCTCTACTATCAACAAGTGGGCCGTTTGAAGATAGAAATTGTCCAGAAACGGCGAGAATTGGCCAACAGTGACTCGCCAGAAATTTCGGGAGCTTGGTTGGGAAGTTTTAATGCATCCGCCATACAATACGGACTTGGCACCAAGCGATTATAATCCCTTTTCTTGCATTGCAAAATTTCTTTAGTGATAAAAAATTGGTATCTAGGGAGGATTGTGAAAATCGACTATTAGTTTTTTTTGCAAATAGAGAGCGGGACTTCTATAGATGTGCATATTTGGCCCAAATAGGGATACGTAGTCGAACGCAAAAATCGACTTTTAGACTTTTCGATTTTTGCCTCTGACCAAAAAGTCGATTTCTAGACTTTTCGATTTTTGCCTTTAACTAAAAAGTCGACTTTTCGATCTTTCGATTTTGTCAAAACTGTTCAAAATCGATTTTCGACTTTTACTGACTTCTCCAAATTCGACCAAAATTTTGATTTTTTATATGAATTATTGCGAACAGATAATGCAAAGTTACGGAATGTGCAATTTTTGGATTTTTTGAGCTTTGTGATAAAAAACCAAGTATTTATGAAGAAAATCGAAAGTCGATCTTGAAAAGTCGACTTTACGATTTTGTCATAGTTCAATAGTCGACTTGGACTTTTAGACTTTTCAATACAAAAAGTCGATTAATCGATTAGTCGAAAGTCGACTTACATATCCCTAGGCCCAAATCGGACATTCCGAAGCATGTTAAATAAAGTCCTATAGTTCATATACCTACGTTTGTTTTGAGTCATAAAAAGTGAATAAGTAGACCCTATCTGCAGATTTAATATAGGCCTGCTAAAAGGGTATGACCTCCATTATTCATATTGCACATAGATAGCTACCACTTCTAGGTCATTTGAAATGGGATATGGACATCAATGGTCCATGTTACGACATAGCTCACATACGAACGTTTCTACTTTTTTAGGTATGTTGAAGGTTCGTGGTGTATTTTTTAAACGAAGTGGTTGATTTAAAATTTTATCTTGAACATTTTTTTTTAAATTGGTCCATTTTTGAGGCTATTCAATATTTTGATAATTTGGATTGGGGGCACGTTGCAATTAAAATGACTGTAAATGATACTACCCCATTTATTCTGTATTTTTCAATCGAATTGGCTCTGAGTTGATATTTTAGGTTCTCATCGAGTGTTAAATCATCGTATCAAAAATTATTAATATCTGTCCTGGTTTTTGTATAGCCCACGTATGACTGTTCCCCCAACTTTTCGTATTTTGAGGGTTTCGGTATGTCCAAAGTCCTAGTCCAATTTCCAACTTGAGAGTCTATGGTTTGCTACTTCTTTTTATCCTGACAGCAACTCAACATGGCATACACACCCTTATAAAAGTCCCCATCAATGCCAGATATTTTAAATATGCTCCTCATGGTGGAGGTTATAAAGGTTCGATGCGACCGAATTTAACGATTTCTTTACTTTTTTTATTTTTTTAATATTTTATGTTTTACAAATTTCTCTATCAATTACTCGAATAAATATTTGTGTAAACCAAATTAAACTGCAAACAAACATTTATTGTTTTTCATAAGTGGAACAAATTTAACAACACTCATGCATCCCTCCACCTCTCATTCACAATGCAACACATTCCTGTCACAACCATATGTTGCAATATCAAACTGTGGCAATGATTCACTTTTAAAGCTGTTGCATCCCTTGTTGTAACACTCGTCCTTGTTCACGTTGTTGTTGCTTTTGTTATTTTTGCATTTGCCAGGATTGCAAATTCATTTGTTAATTTGTGATAGGCAAATTTTATCCTCGAGGCAGATCAAATGTTTACCAACTGCCAACAGATGTGTTTACATAACCACACAATGTCCTCAATAACTGTCGTTCATTGGCAAAAGGATAACATCGATAGTCTGGTTATCCTTTTTTCGACTCACTCTCTCATGCATATATTCTTTCCAAGTGCAGTGGTCATAATTGTTGCTTGGATCGTAGGGAAAGAGTTGTGATTGCCTGTTTGTTTTCCATATTTTTTCCTCCCAATACTATGTTTTCACTGGACAGCAAACAACAACAGGTGGCAGGTATGTGTGTTTGTGTCCTATGGGTATGTGTATGAATTGTAATGGGTGTGGGCATGGGAAAATATTGATTAATTAGCACATATGTATTGGGTTTTATATTGCATAGACTCAAAGTGATAGGAAATTAAAGAGTAAAGTTAAATTTAATGGAGTCAGATCATAAAAAATATTGATTTATAAAAGGGTGATTTTTAAGAGCTTTAAGAAAGGAAATATAACACACATTAAATTCAGAAAAATGCATGAACAATTTATTTTAATACTATCATAAATGGTTCAACATTTTATTTAACAAATAATTTCCCTCTTGGAATAAATATTTAAAACCTCTTGGACATAAAAAATCTATAAAAAATCCACGCCTTGGGGAGACTCAGAAAAATATTCTTTAAGAAGCCACGACTTATATAAGCCTCAGAAAAATATTCTTTAAAAAATCCACGCCTTCAACGAGCCTCAGAAAAATATTCTTTAAAAAAATCCACGCCTTCAACGAGCCTCAGAAAGATATTCTTTACAAAATCCACGCCATCAATGAGCCTCAGAAGAATATTTTTTAAAAAACAACGCCTTCAAGGAGCCTCAGAAGAATATTCTTTAAAAAACACACCATATATGAGCCTCAGAAAAATATTCTTTAAAAATCCAGGCCTTATACGAGCCTCAGAAGAATATTCTTTAAAAAAATCCACGCCTTCAACGAGCCTCAGAAGAATATTCTATAAAAAAACAACGCCTTCAATGAGCCTCAGATGAATATTCTTTAAAAAAACACACCATATATGAGCCTCAGAAAAATATTCTTTAAAAATCCAGGCCTTAAAATATTCTTTAAAAATCCACGCCTTATATGAAGACCTCAGAAAATATTCTTTAAAAATCCACGCCTTATATGAAGACCTCAGAAAATATTCTTTAAAAATCCACGCCTTATATGAAGACCTCAGAAAAATATTCTTTAAAAAATCCACGCCTTCCATGAGCATCAGAAGAATATTCTTTAAAAAAATCCACGCCTCCAACGAGCCTCAGAAAAATATTCTTTAAAAAATCCACGCCTTCAAGGAGCCTCAGAAGAATATTCTTTAAAAAACAACGCCTTCAATGAGCATTAGAAGAATATTCTTTAAAAAAATCACGCCTTATATGAGCCTCAGAAAAATATTCTTTAAAAATCCAGGCCTTATACGAGCCTCAGAAAAATATTCTTTAAAAAATCCACGCCTTCAATGAGCCTCAGAAGAATATTCTATAAAAAAACAACGCCTTCAATGAGCCTCAGAAGAATATTCTTTAAAAAAACACACCATATATAAGCCTCAGAAAAATATTCTTTAAAAATCCAGGCCTTATACGAGCCTCAGAAAAATATTTTTTAAAAATCCACGCCTTATATGAAGACTTTATGAGCCTCCATATGGAGACCTCAGAACAAAATTCCTTAAAAATCCACGCCTTATATGAGCCTCCATATGGAGACCTCAGAACAAAATTCTTTAAAAATCCACGCCTTATATGAGCCTCCATATGGAGACCTCAGAACAAAATTCTATAAAAATCCACGCCTTATATGAGCCTCCATATGGAGACCTCAGAACAAAATTCTTTACGAATCCACGCCTTTTATGAGCCTTGAGACCTCAGAACAAAATTCTTTAAGAATCCACGCCTTTTATGAGCCTGGACACCTCACAACAAAATTCTGTACGAATCCACGCCTTTTATGAGCCTTGAGACCTCACAACAAAATTCTGTACGAATCCACGCCTTTTATGAGCCTTGAGACCTCAGAACAGAATTCTTTAAAAATCCACGCCTTTTATGAGCCTGAAGACCTCAGAACAAAATTCTTTAAAAGTCAACGCCTTTTATGAGCCTTGAGACCTCAGAACAAAATTCTTGAAAAATCCACGCCTTTTATGAGCCCCCATATGGAGACCTCAGAACAAAATTATTTCTTTAAAGCCTCCGCGTCATATGAAAACTATGTCTAGCCTTTAAAAAACATTGCTTTACAAAATCCACGCCTAGGTGTAGCTTCGCCTCCACGTACCCGGAATGCCAAATTACAGCCACTTCGGTGCAAAATTTGCGGTCAAAACCTTAAAAATGCCAAAAAAACAAGTCAGGAGCTCTATATGGGGATATGTGAAAACATGGACCACCTATTGATTATTTTCAATCCATTTGGTTGGAATGTGGTCCCACATATACCAATACCCCATATGTGCATTGATATATGTGGGCTTCACCAAAATGTGGTCCAAAATTTATAGCCTTTGTAAAAAGATTTCCCACCCAGTGATAGCCCACGATGTGAAATCACAAAAAAAATCTGTGAAAAAATATCCAAAAAATAAAAAAATTAACATCTGTTTCCGCCCGGGATTGAACCGGGGGCCTTCCGCGTGTTAGGCGGATGTGATAACCACTACACCACGGAAACATGTGATAGTTTTACTCACACTATTTCATATGTAATTTTTATACATTTCTTAACCCATTCCATTTTCAAAGGGTTATCTGCCCCACATCCGCTTGCTTTGCAAAACGATAACGAAAAATCTATTTAAAAAAATTAATAAAATTATTTTTAAAAAAAAAAATACTTTCACTTGCCAAATAACACTTTTAAGTAATTTGTTGTTGTTGTTGTGATAAGCATTGCCAGCAAAAATAAGTATTTATTTGTTGTTGTTGTTCTTGGTGTTTTAGTAATCGCATGGGGGCATCTAAACAAATTAAATGCTCGTATTTTAATGTAATTAGATTGACGCCGACAGAGAGATGGGTAGAGAGAGAATGAGAGAGTTCAGCATCTTAACCCTCTTAAAACCATTAGCCAAAGTGGAAAAAAGCCGTACAAATACCAATTATTATTGTTTCATTTCTTCCCCTCCCTTCTTTTTTTTCAAGATTGTTACACTTTAGCCCTTTTGGCTAAATTAGAAGTTTTGTGTGGGTGTGTGTTGTTTGTTGCTCTCTAATAGCAAAGAGCAAGAAAAACAAAACAAAGTTTTAGTTTTTTTGTCGAAACACATAAATTGTGGCACAGTGCTGCGGAACTGTGAACATTAAAAACGATTTTTCATGCCATAGCAGTCTGAAAATATTCATAAAAATCTACGCCTCAAGAGATCAGTATATAGTCTGTAAATAGGAGGTCAGTATAGGTCAGTATGGCTTCTGGAAATATTCTTAAAAAATCCACGCCTAAGGAGGTCAGTAAAGGCTCTGAATATATTCTTTAAAAATCCACTTCAAAAGAGGTCAGTATGGCTTGTGGAAATATTCTTAAAAAATCCACGCCTATGGAGGTCAGTATGGCTTCTGGAAATATTCTTAAATAAATCCACGCCTATGGAGGTCAGTATGGCTTCAGGAAATATTCTTAAATAAATCCACGCCTATGGAGGTCAGTATGGCTTCTGGAAATATTCTTAAATAAATCCACGCCTATGGAGGTCAGTATGGCTTCTGGAAATATTCTTAAATAAATCCACGCCTATGGAGGTCAGTATGGCTTCTGGAAATATTCTTAAATAAATGCACGCCTATGGAGGTCAGTATGGCTTCTGGAAATATTCTTAAATAAATCCACGCCTATGGAGGTCAGTATGGCTTCTGGAAATATTCTTAAATAAATGCACGCCAATGGAGGTCAGTATGGCTTCTGCAAATATTCTTAAATAAATGCACGCCAATGGAGGTCAGTATGGCTTCAGGAAATATTCTTAAATAAATCCACGCCTATGGAGGTCAGTATGGCTTCTGGAAATATTCTTAAATAAATCCACGCCTATGGAGGTCAGTATGGCTTCTGCAAATATTCTTAAATAAATGCACGCCTATGGAGGTCAGTATGGCTTCTGGAAATATTCTTAAATAAATCCACGCCTATGGAGGTCAGTATGGATTGTGGAAATTTTCTTAAATAAATCCACGCCTATTGAGGTCAGTATGGCTTCTGGAAATATTCTTTAATAAATCCACGCCTCAGTTGGCCCTTGAAAAATATTCTTAAATAAATCCACGCCTCAGTTGGCCCGTGAAAAAAATTCTTTAATAAATCCACGCCTCAGTTGGCCCGGGAAAAATATTCTTAAATAAATCCACGCCTTAAATAAATCCATGCCTTATGGGAGCCCAGGAAAAATATTCTTAAATAAATCCACGCCTGTTTTGGCCTTTGAAAAATATTCTTAAATAAATCCACGCCTATCGAGGTCCTTGAGAACATTTTCTTAAATAAATCCACGCCTATGGAGGTCCTTGAGAACATTTTCTTTAATAAATCCACGCCTATGGAGGTCCTTGAGAACATTTTCTTAAATAAATCCACGCCTATGGAGGTCAGTATGGCTTCTGGAAATATTCTTAAATAAATCCACGCCTATGGAGGTCAGTATGGCTTCTGGAAATATTCTTAAATAAATCCACGCCTATGGAGGTCAGTATGGCTTCTGGAAATATTCTTAAATAAATCCACGCCTAAGGAGGTCAGTATGGCTTCTGGAAATATTCGTAAAAAATCCACGCCTAAGGAGGTCAGTATGGCTTCTGGAAATATTCTTAAATAAATCCACGCCTATGGAGGTCAGTATGGTCTGTGAAAATACTTTTTAAAAATCCACGCCTCATATGCTGACCACATATCCTCTGAAAATATTTTTTAAAACTTCACGACCTAGGCGGTTAATACGCCTCGTAAAATATTCCTAAAAATCAAAGCCCTAGGAGGTCAGTATAACATCAAAAAATATACACCTTATGAGGTAAGCTAGACGGAATTTGACTGTTATGATTTTTATTTTACAAAAATTAATTAAAAATGCTTCCTTAACAAAATTTCAAATTAAACTTTTGACCCACTGTTCTCCTTAACATGTTTTCCCCGAACGAAGGACATTAGAACAACAAAACCATAGACCATTAAAAAACCGAACGAACGAGTAAAAGTGTTTTGCCAACAAAAACAACCGTAAAAGCACTATAACAACCAATTTTTGCCAACACCAACAACTGCTTAGATAGCAGGTTTCTCTGTTCCATCACTTTGGAGGAAGTTTCTTTTTTTTTGTTCTCAAGGCGCCAAATTCCTTTGGGACTGCCTTGAGGTTTCACGGCAACTGCAGAGAAGGATAGGCGAGAGAGGGGAGAGGTGCCACAACATTATAAAAAGGATACTTAAGCTAATATTTTCTCAACATTTGTATTTGATTCTCTTGTTCAGTTTGTTCAGCAGAAGGTTTAGCGTAAAAGATAATGAAAATGACTGTAGGGATTTTAAAGTTTTTTGATTTTTTTGGGAAATTATTTTTGGTGGTGTTGTTGTTTTACTTTTGTGGAGGGACTTTGGCATTTTCTTTAATTGTTAACATTACTGTTGACATATTTGTCAAGGAATGTGAAAGATATTTTTATATACAAATGGGCTAAAAATAGGATTTCGTGAGATAAAATAATGTTTTACTTTTCCTTCAAATGTAGGCTTTTAAACATTTGCTTTAGGAATTCTAATAAGATCGTTTGGTTTTCCATTCGTTTCCGAATAAGTTGGTGTTAGTTTTCTAATAAAATAGCTTTTCAATAAGACAACAATTTTGTTTTCCAATTGGAAACACGTTTGGCTTTCTAATAAGAATATTTCTTGATATTCCAATAAGATGTTAAAACAAGAAGATCATTTTCTCCATTAAAAATACTAGTTATTGGACTTTTAAAGAAATCTTCTAATAAGAAGAACGCTTAACAATAACAATATCCTCTTGAATTTCTATTGAGATGGACTCTTGGCTTTCCAATAAGAACACATTTTTAACGATGAATAAAACCTCTTCTAACTATAACATATCCTAATTTTCTATTTCTATGTAAGAGGACCTCTTAGTCGTATAATCAGAAGTCATCTCTGTCATCTAATAAGAAAACCTATACATCTTCTAATAAGAAAATGTCTTGATTTTCTAATAAAAAATATATATTTTTAAAGAAGACCAACTGATTTGCTAAAAAAATATTGGTTTTCCAATAAGAAGTTCTCTTGTTCTTCTAATGAGAAGAAGGAAGAACTCTTAGTCTTATAATAAGAAAAGGACTTTGCCTTCTAATAAAACGACCACATATTTTTCTCAAAATAAAACACGTTTGTCTTCTAATTAGAATACTTCATTAAAATTTGGTAATAATAAAAATTCTATAACTTCTGATAAGAAAACCTTTTGATAAAAAGACTACATATTTTTCTCATAAGTAAACCTCAGAATAAAACACTTTTGTCTTCTAATTAGAATACTTCTTTAAAATTTGATAATAAAAAAAACATCATAACTTCTGATAAGAAAAACTTTTGATATATTACGCATTGGAAGACTTTTTTTGTCTTCTAATAATAATACCAATAAAAATACATATTCATATTCTAACCCTATTTCTAACCCATTTCTTCTCATAAGAACTCATCTTGCAATAAGAAGATATCTTGGACTTCTAATAAGAGTATATTTTAGTTCCTTTATACGAATATTTATTATTAGAAAACATAATAAAACGAGGTCTTATAAGAAAATGACTTATGGTCTTCTAACAAGAAGACAGTTTTGTCTTCTAATTGGAATGTTTCTTTAACTTTTAATAATAATACAAAAACTCCAGAACTTCTAATAAGAACATCTTTTTGTATTCTAAAAAGCTGATATTTTAGTCTAATTTGAAGATTTATTGGTCCTCTAATAATATCACCAATAAAATGAAATATTCGTCTTCTTATAAAAGACACCCTAATATTCTAATTAGAAACCCTCTTGGTGATATAATTAGAACATCCAATTTTCTCACTAAACGAAGACCTATTGATTTTCTAATAAGAATATGCTTTAATTTTTTAATATGAATATAAGATAAGAATAATAAGAATGCATTTTTGTTTTCTAATAAGAAAATTACTTTAAAAGACCTATTTGACTCATAAAGTTTAAAAACTATTATGTAAAAAAATCTAGGCCTTAGGAAGTCTGAAAACAATTTTAAAAATCTGGATTCCATGAGGTCAGTATAGACTACAAAAATTTCCTTACAAATCTGCGCCCTACGAGGACAGTATGCCTTTGTCTTAGAAATATGTACTTTAGAGTGTCAGTACTTCCTCTACAAATATTCTTAATAATCCAGGCCCTAGAAGCCTTTAATTTTTGTTTAAATCCATGCCTTACGATCACTGAATACATATTTAAAATTTCATGTATCAGGCATATACAAGCGAACCAGCTAATGGTTCACGCAGAAGGGGAAGGCCACGAATAAGATGGAAAGATCAAGTGGAAGATAACATTGCCGAATATGGTCTTTCAAACTGGAAAAACTGCCCAAAAGACCGATGGGCCTGGAAATCTGTTTTAAGCTCGGCTTATGGAACGAAAGTTCTGTCACAAGCCAGCTAAGTATGTAAGTCATGTATCAGTATAGACACGAAAAAAATACAGGCCCTAAGGGGTCAGTATAGTCATGAAATATATTATATTTTTCAAACTCGACGCATTAGGATTTCAGATTAGTCACTGGAAAACTTAAGGCCCTAGGAGAGCTATATATGCTCTGAAAATATTTTTAAAAATCCTCGCTCCAAGAAGTCTGAAAATATTTATAAAAAAAAGCACGCATCAAGAGGTCAGAATATCCACTGAGAACATTTTTAAAAAAATCCGCGCCTTAGGAATCCTCTGAAAATATTGTTAAAAAATCCACGTCTGAGGAGGTCAATACAGCCTTCGAAATATTTCCTAAAAACTCACGCCCTAGGAGATCAGTATGGACTCTAAAATCCTTAGGAGATCAGAATATTCTTTATAACTATTTTTAAAACTTCACGCCTTAGGAGGTCAGTATAGCCACTGAAAATTTTTTTCAAAATTCACGCCTCAGAATTTTTATTTTGAGTTTCTGATATCCTTTATTAATCCCAATTTTTAAAATTATCTTTTAAAATATTCTTAACCCTATTACACATTTCCAATGTTAGGCCAGTATTTCTCAGATCCAACACCTTCAAATGCTTATTGCGATCAATGACATTTAGTAACTGCTCACCAAAATTCTGAAAAAAAAATCCAAAATTATTATAATTTTTCTCTATAAAAAATATTTTTCTTCCTACCATTCCCAATTCATTATTACTCATATCGATATACCACAGTGTCCGATTATGACATAGGAAATTAACGAACAACAATGTTATCGTATCCGTTATAGAGCATCCCGAAATATCAACATTTCTCATGGGCAAACAATCCAAAATACCAAAGATGGCTGCCGCACCATCGCTACCAATTGGATTTAGACGTAAACTTATTTTCTCTAAATTTAAATTCTTGACAACACGGGCAATGATATAGGCACCATCGGAGGCTAGGGAGAAACAAATATAAAAAAAATTATAAATTTTATTAAATTACGAGATTTGCTCTTACTTATTTTATTATTTGTCAAGTCCAAATATTTCAAGGTACCAAAAGACTCTTTGTTACAGGAACCCAGAAACTGACGTATCCCCTCATCGCCCAGACTACAGTGTTCCAATGACAAGGCGGTGAGATGGTGACAACCCTTATCGAGGCTGTGAGCAAATAATCCCAGTTGATATGGTTCCAGGGTGGTGTTGTGGAAGCTAATGGAAGGTGTGGCAAGAAAGGGAAAATGTTGTTAAAGGAAGCGGAAATTATGGGAACAATTGAAGAAGAGTTTTCTGCTAAAGAAGTATCTGGAAATATTCTTTAAAAATCCAGGCCTTAGGAGGTCAGTATGGCCTCTAAAAATATTCTTGAAAAATCCAGGCTTTAGGAGGTCAATATGGCCTCTGAAAATATTCTTCAAAAAACCACGCCTTAGATGGCCGGTAAGGGCTCTGAAAATATTCTTCAAAAAACCACGCCTTAGATGGCCGGTAAGGGCTCTGAAAATATTTGTCTTAAAAATCCACGCCTTAGATGGTCGGTAAGGGCTCTGAAAATATTCTTGAAAAATCCACGCCATAGGAGGTCAGTAAGAGCTCTGAATATATTCTTTTAAAAATCTACGCCTTAGGAGGTCAGTAAGAGCTCTGAATATATTATTTTAAAAATCCACGCCTTAGATGGTCGGTAAGGGCTCTGAAAATATTCTTTAAAAATCCACGCCTTAGGATGTCCCAGTGAACCAAAAGGTGATCGTAATAGAATGCTATGAGGCCTTTTTATTAGAAGGTCACGATGTTATCTTATGAGAAGAGGACCATGAAGTCTTCATATTAGTAGACCATGAGGTCCTCTTATTAGAAAATTATTAGAGGACCATGAAGTCTTCCTATTAGAAGACCATGAGGTCCTCTTATTAGAAAATCATGAGAATTTCTTACTAGAATATCATAAGGTCTTCTTATTAGAATACTCAGTTTTCTTCATATGAGGAAACCATTTCCCCGCACTTACCAAAAATTCACCAATTCATGACACTGGGCCAAACCCTTGGCCAAAATATTCGCATCCTTGCGTGACATCGTATTACAGCCCAAATAGAATTGTGTTCCAATAGTTTTCGTACAATATGTCAGCCGTAATGTATGCAATTCCGGTAGATTACTCAAAATGAAATCAAGTGGAATGTGATCTGAAACGAACAACAACAATAACAACAACACGATAAAGATATTTATAAGCAAAGCGACAGATGTCAACAAAAGGCCTAGTCCTTTGTCTTACCATTATTACCATCCATGCTGGGCTGTAGGTAGTTTATCTCCAATTGATTTATGTAACCCCCACAAATGTCCAACACCGTTGTCTGAACATTTTCCTGTTCGTATTCCGTGGTGGGGAGATTTTCGATGAACTCCTGCAAATGCCGTTCCATGTAAATGTTAAGCCATGATTTTGTCACTTTTTTACCCTTTTGTCCGGGACAAGGATTGGCAAGGGTGGGTGGCTCAACTGGCCGTGGGGGAGTACAGGGATAGCTATGCGTCCGGTAGTAAAGGGTTTTCCAACGGTGTTGATAAGCTTTACGCCAAAAGAAATCATCACGAATGTGGGCGCTTAAAATCTTTAACGGAAGGTTGACATCCAAGTTGCTTAGAATGTAGTTGCGATCCTTCGGTTCGGTCAACTCTTCGTAGATGGGATTGTCTATTGCAGCGGAAATGAAATGATGGTTGTAAAATACGCACACAAACACACATTCGAACATAAATAAGTAATAAATATTTTCTGTTGACATTGGTCTTATTGTTAACATGAACGAGTTCCATACCACACCAACTTTCGAGCAAAAAATCCAATACCAAATGCCGGAGACTTTTGGGTTGGTAAACTTCGGTAGCACCTTCGGTATCTTCAAGATTCAGATGAAGGGATCTTGCCAAAGATTTTGGAAATTTACATTGTTTCAGATCGAAATAAGTCTTGAGGGTATTTAGGTCCACAGATATTGGAAATTCATTGTAGGTGAAATCCATTGTTGGAGGTTTTTTCGAATACTGAAATATTTGAAAAGTGTGTTGGAAGGAAAGGTCTTTGTTTATAAACAAACAACGACGCAATTGTTGCTAAGGTGACAAGGAAGAACCGATACGATGTTGTTGTTAGTGTTTTTTTTTAATATTCTTCAAAGGGAAGAGGCGTGGATTTTTAAAGGATATTTTCAGAGTCCATACTGACTTCCTTAGGCGTGGATTTATAAGAATATTTTCAGAGCCCTTACTAACCATCTAAGGCGTGGATTTTTAAAGAATATTTTCAGAGCCCTTACTAACCATCTAAGGCGTGGATTTTTAAAGAATATTTTCACAGCCCTTACTAACCATCTAAGGCGTGGATTTTTAAAGAATATTTTCAGAGGCCATACTGACTTCCTTAGGCGTGGATTTATAAGAATATTTTCAGAGGCCATACTGACTTCCTTAGGCGTGGATTTATAAGAATATTTTCACAGGCCATACTGACTTCCTTAGGCGTGGATTTTTCAAGAATATTTTCAGAGGCCATATTTTCAGAGCCCTTACTGACCATCTAAGGCGTGGATTTTTAAAGAATATTTTCACAAGCCATACTGACTTCTATAGGCGTGGATTTTTAAAGAATATTTTCACAGGCCATACTGACTTCTATAGGCGTGGATTTTTAAAGAATATTTTCTCAGGCCATACTGACTTCTATAGGCGTGGATTTTTAAAGAATATTTTCACAGGCCATACTGACTTCTATAGGCGTGGATTTTTAAAGAATATTTTCTCAGGCCATACTGACTTCTATAGGCGTGGGAATATTTTAAAGAATATTTTCACAGGCCATACTGACTTCTATAGGCGTGGATTTTTAAAGAATATTTTCACAGGCCATACTGACTTCTATAGGCGTGGATTTTTAAAGAATATTTTCACAGGCCATACTGACTTCTATAGGCGTGGATTTTTAAAGAATATTTTCACAGGCCATACTGACTTCTATAGGCGTGGATTTTTAAAGAATATTTTCACAGGCCATACTGACTTCTATAGGCGTGGATTTTTAAAGAATATTTTCACAGGCCATACTGACTTCTATAGGCGTGGATTTTTAAAGAATATTTTCACAGGCCATACTGACTTCTATAGGCGTGGATTTTTAAAGAATATTTTCACAGGCCATACTGACTTCTATAGGCGTGGATTTTTAAAGAATATTTTCACAGGCCATACTGACTTCTATAGGCGTGGATTTTTAAAGAATATTTTCACAGGCCATACTGACTTCTATAGGCGTGGATTTTTAAAGAATATTTTCACAGGCCATACTGACTTCTATAGGCGTGGATTTTTAAAGAATATTTTCACAGGCCATACTGACTTCTATAGGCGTGGATTTTTAAAGAATATTTTCACAGGCCATACTGACTTCCTTAGGCGTGGATTTATAAGAATATTTTCACAGGCCATACTGACTTCCTTAGGCGTGGATTTTTCAAGAATATTTTCAGAGGCCATATTTTCAGAGCCCTTACTGACCATCTAAGGCGTGGATTTTTAAAGAATATTTTCACAAGCCATACTGACTTCTATAGGCGTGGATTTTTAAAGAATATTTTCACAGGCCATACTGACTTCTATAGGCGTGGATTTTTAAAGAATATTTTCTCAGGCCATACTGACTTCTATAGGCGTGGATTTTTAAAGAATATTTTCACAGGCCATACTGACTTCTATAGGCGTGGATTTTTAAAGAATATTTTCACAGGCCATACTGACTTCTATAGGCGTGGATTTTTAAAGAATATTTTCACAGGCCATACTGACTTCTATAGGCGTGGATTTTTAAAGAATATTTTCTCAGGCCATACTGACTTCTATAGGCGTGGATTTTTAAAGAATATTTTCACAGGCCATACTGACTTCTATAGGCGTGGATTTTTAAAGAATATTTTCACAGGCCATACTGACTTCTATAGGCGTGGATTTTTAAAGAATATTTTCACAGGCCATACTGACTTCTATAGGCGTGGATTTTTAAAGAATATTTTCACAGGCCATACTGACTTCTATAGGCGTGGATTCAGGCCATACTGACTTCTATAGGCGTGGATTTTTAAAGAATATTTTCAGTAACAATTATAGTTCTATAGGCGTGGATTTTTAAAGAATATTTTCACAGGCCATATTTATCACAGGCCATACTGACTTCTATAGGCGTGGATTTTTAAAGAATATTTTCACAGGCCATACTGACTTCTATAGGCGTGGATTTTTAAAGAATATTTTCACAGGCCATACTGACTTCTATAGGCGTGGATTTTTAAAGAATATTTTCACAGGCCATACTGACTTCTATAGGCGTGGATTTTTAAAGAAATATTTTCACAGGCCATACTGACTTCTATAGGCGTGGATTTTTAAAGAATATTTTCACAGGCCATACTGACTTCTATAGGCGTGGATTTTTAAAGAATATTTTCACAGGCCATACTGACTTCTATAGGACTTCTATAGGTGGATTTTTAAAGAATATTTTCACAGGCCATACTGACTTCTATAGGCGTGGATTTTTAAAGAATATTTTCACAGGCCATACTGACTTCTATAGGTGTGGATTTTTAAAGAATATTTTCACAGGCCATACTGACTTCTATAGGCGTGGATTTTTAAAGAATATTTTCACAGGCCATACTGACTTCTATAGGCGTGGATTTTTAAAGAATATTTTCACAGGCCATACTGACTTCTATAGGCGTGGATTTTTAAAGAATATTTTCACAGGCCATACTGACTTCTATAGGCGTGGATTTTTAAAGAATATTTTCACAGGCCATACTGACTTCTATAGGCGTGGATTTTTAAAGAATATTTTCACAGGCCATACTGACTTCTATAGGCGTGGATTTTTAAAGAATATTTTCACAGGCCATACTGACTTCTATAGGCGTGGATTTTTAAAGAATATTTTCACAGGCCATACTGACTTCTATAGGCGTGGATTTTTAAAGAATATTTTCACAGGCCATACTGACTTCTATAGGCGTGGATTTTTAAAGAATATTTTCACAGGCCATACTGACTTCTATAGGCGTGGATTTTTAAAGAATATTTTCACAGGCCATACTGACTTCTATAGGCGTGGATTTTTAAAGAATATTTTCACAGGCCATACTGACTTCTATAGGCGTGGATTTTTAAAGAATATTTTCAGAGGCCACAAGCGTCGATTTTTAAAGAATATTTTTAGAGACTATATTGACCTAATAAAGTGAGGATTTTCAAGAACATTTTCAGAGGCTATATTTACCTCATAAAGTGCGGATTTTCGAGAACATTTTCAGAGGCTATATTGACCTCATAAGGTGCGGATTTTCAAGAACATTTTCATAGGCTATATCGACCTCATAAGGTGCGGATTTTCAAGAACATTTTCAGAGGCTATATCGACCTCATAAGGTGCGGATTTTCAATAACATTTTCTGAGTCTATATTGACCACATAAGGTGCGGATTTTCAGGAACCTTTTCAGAGCTCTTACTGACTGCATAAGGCGTGAATTTTCAGGAACATTTGCAGAGGCTATATTGACCTTATAAGGTGCGGATTTTTATGAATATTTTCAGAGGCCATACTACTGACCTCCAAAGTCTTGGAATATTTTGAAGAATTTAAAGAATATTTCACAGGTCATATTGACCTCCTAAAGCATTAAATTTTAAAATAAAAAAATCCGATCCTATTGAATTCCTTCAAATATTCTGCGATTACATTGAGCTTCCTTTAAAATTCCAAAGCAG